>NC_053391.1:454571386-454768886 GCF_905171765.1 Bufo bufo
ATATATATATATATATATATATATATATATACACACACACATATACACACACAAACACACACATATATAGTGAATATAAGAAGTCTACACACCTCTTAAAATTTCAGGTTTCTGTGAAGTAAAAAAATTAGACAAATCATTTCAGAACTTTTTCCACCTTTAATGTGTCCTATAAACTGTACAACTCAATTGAAAAAACAAATCTTTTAGGTAGAGGGAAGAAAAATATAAAAATAAAATAATGTTGCATAAGTGTGCACAGCCTTAGGCCTCTTTCACATTACTGTATGGTTATATCAGTGTTTTGCGGTCCGTTTTTCAATGATCCGTTGTTCAGGTTTTTTTTTTCCATTGGGTTTCCGTTTCGTTTTTTCGTATGGCATATACAGTAATTACATAGAAAAAATTGGGCTGGGCATAACATTTTCAATAGATGGTTCCGCAAAAACGGAACGGATACGGAAGACATACGGATGCATCTCCGTATGTGTTCCTTTTTTTTGCGGACCCATTGACTTGAATGGAGCCACGGAATGTGATTTGCGGGCAATAGTACATGTTCTATCTTTCAACGGAACAGAACGGAAATACGGAAACTGAATGCATACGGAGTACATTCCATTTTTTTTGTGGAACCATTGAAATGAATGGTTCCGTATACGGACAGTATAAGGAACGAAAAAAACAAAAAGAAAGAAAAACGGTTGTGTGAAAGAGGCCTTAAACTAATACTTTGTTGAAGCACCTTTTGATTTTATTACAGCACTCAGTCTTTTAGAGTATGAGTATCAGCATGGCACATTTTGACTTGGCAAGATTTGCCCACTCTTCTTTGCAAAAACACTCCAAATCTGTCAGATTGCAATGGCATCTCCTGTGCACAGCCCTCTTCAGATCACCCCACAGATTTTCAATCGGATTCAGGTCTAGGCTCTGGCTGGGCCATTCCAAAACTTTAATCTTCTTCTGATGAAGCCATTTATTTGTTGATATGGATGTATGCTTTGGGTCGTTGTCATGCTGAAAGATGAAGTTCCTCTTCATGTTCAGCTTTCTAGCAGAAGCCTGAAGGTTTTGTGCCAATATTGACTGGTATTTGGAACTGTTCATAATTCCCTCTAGCTTAACTAAGGCCCCAGTTCCAGCTGAAGAAAAACAGCCCCAAAGCATGATGCTGCCATGCTTCACTGTGGGTATGGTGTTCTTTTGGTGATGTGTAGTGTTGTTTTTGCGCCAAACATATCTTTTGGAATTCTGGCCAAAAAGTTCAACCTTGGTTTCATCCGACCATAACACCTTTTCCCACATGCTTTTCGGAGACTTCAGATGTGTTTTTGCAAAATGTAGCCTGGCTTGGATGTTTTTCTTCGTAAGAAAAGGCTTTTGTCTTGCCACTCTACCCCATAGCCCAGACAGATGAAGAATACGGGGAGATTGCTGTCACATGTACCACACAGCCAGTACTAGCCAAATATTCCTGCAGCTCCTTTAATGTTGCTGTAGGCCTCTTGGTAGCCTCCCAGACCAGTTTTCTTTGTGTATTTTCATAAATTTTGGAGGGACATCCAAGTTCTTGGTAATGTCACTGTTGTGCCATATTTTCTCCACTTGATGATGACTGTCTTCACTGTGTTCCATGGTATATCTAATGCCTTGGAAATTATTTTGTACCCTTCTCCTGACTGATACCTTTTAACAATGAGATCCCTCTGATGTTTTGGAAGCTCTCTGTGGACCAAGGCTTTTGCTGTGGGATGCGACTAAGGAAATTTAAGGAAAGACCAACTAGAGCAGCTGAACTTTATTTGGAGTTCATCAGAGGCACTTTAAACGATGGCAGGTGTATGCTGACTCCTATTTAACATGATTTTGAATGTGATTGCTTAATTCTGAACACAGCTACATCCCCAGTTATAAGAGGGTGTGCACACTTATGCAACCACATTATTATTATTCTTGTTTTTGTTTTCTTCCCTCCACCTAAAAGATTTCAGTTTGTTTTTCAATTGAGTGGTTCAGTTTATAGGTCACACTAAAAGGTGGAAAAAGTGCTGAAATTATTTATCTTTGTCTCATTTTTTTTTACATCACAGAAACCTGACATTTTAACAGGGGTGTGTAGACTTTTTATATCCACTGTATATATTAGCAGAAGGACCCGGCTTTGCACGGGTATATTTCATCTATTTCATTTAAGGTTTCTGTGTGTTAAACGATAATAGACAGTATCCCTCATAACAGTGACCTCTACAGCACCCCGCCCCTTTAACAGTGAACTCAACAGTTCCCCACCCTTTAACACTGACCCCCCCCACAGTGCCCCGCCACTTTAAAATGGGACCTCCACAACAGCCCATCCACTTAACTTTCACCTTCACAGCATCCCTCCCCTTTAACAGTGAGTTTCACAGCACCCTACTCCCTTGACAGTGACCTCCACAGTACCCCGCTGCCTTAACAGTGACCTCACAGTACCCTGCTGCCTTAACAGTGACCTCCACAGCAGTTGCCCCTTTAACAGTGACCTCCACAGCGCCCGCCCCTTTAACAGTGACCTCCACAGCGCCCGCCCCTTTAACAGTGACCTCCACAGCACCCGCCCCTTTAACAGTGACCTCCACAGTGCCCGCCCCTATAACCGTGACCTCCACAATGCCCACTCCTTTAACAGTGACCTAAATAGTGCCCGCCCCTTTAACAGCGACCTCCACAGCGCCCTGCCCCTTTAATGCTAGGGCTACATGACATGTGTTGCGCGACATTTTGTCTCAACTACTTTTCTAATCATAGGCTATGGTGTCGCAATGCGACATGCGGTGACTGACGCAACAGTCGCATAAAATCCATCCAAGATGGATGCATGTAGCAGCGTAGTTGTGCCCTATGTGTTGTGTGACTTGTCGTCCGATATCCCTCGCCAAAAGCGGACCTATAGCAGTTTAGAAAAATGGCTGGGTTGTTATGGAAAGCTGGAGCAAAACTGTGTGTATGGCAGTTGGGATTTGAAGAGAAAGACTTGCAGGCTTGTATTGGCTATTCCAGGTCATTTTTTTAGGAATAGCTCAGGAACGGTATGTCCTAGAGATCTGAGACCCAGTCTAAAACCTTCCCGGACACCTGAAATACCTGTGTGCCACATTTGGTTAAGATCGGTTCAGTCGTTTGGTAGCGCATAAAGAACGAACAGACAGACAGACGTCTGGACAGACAGGAACTAAATATATATATCTATAATATAAAAATTTGTTCCCGTCTGTCCAGACGTCTGTCTGTTCGTTCTTTATGCGCTACCAAACGACTGAACCAATCTTAACCAAAATTTGGCACACAGGTACATCAGGTGTCCGGGAAAGTTTTAGACCGGGTCTCAGCTCTCTAGGATGTACCGTTTCTGAATCATTCCCAAAAAATTACTTGCATTAGCCAATACAGGCCTGCAAGTCTTTCTCTTCAAATCCCAACTGCCATACACACAGTCACATGTCCCTTATCAGCCAATTGAAGCTCACAGGCCCTTAGTCTCCACATACACACAGTTTTTCTGCAGGTTTCCATAACAACCCAGCCATTTTTCTTCACTGCTGTAGGTCAGCTTTACGCTAGGGCTACAGGACGACAATAAGCACGACACACAGGGCACAACTACGCTGCTACATGCATCCATCTTGGATGGATTTTTTGCGACTATCGTGTCGCAGTATGATGCATGTCGCAGTGCGACACCATAGCCTATCATTATAAAAATTGTTGAGACAAAATGTCGCACAGCACATGTTGTCGTGTAGCCCTGGCCTTAAAAGGGGCAGGGCACTGTGGAACAATTGAGGTAGTGAATTGTGTTGATTGAGCAGCCCTATTGGATTTGATTACTGATGTATTTAGCAGTCATTGCCAGCATGCTCCCACACTCAGGGGGTATTACTTCTTCTGTTTAGCTAGTCACATACACACTAACACTATGTAAGATGCCACAGTCGCTCACTGATTGTACATTTCCTTGTCAGGATACAAGTCAGACATACTCTTTCCCTGCTGATTATTCGATTACTAGCCCTATACAGAGTCATTCCCACACACATGAATTTCCTCCTCCCTAATATTGGATACAACGACAGGCTAACTAGACTAAAATGTCTAGCGCAACCCTCCCTCCCTTTATCCTAACGATAATAAAAAATAACTTTTATTCGCATAGGTGCATGCTTGCAAGAACAGAATAAAAATTGAATGACCAACTTTGCAAATCCACTGAATCTATATGTAAAAAACCCATATAGTTAAATCCACCTTGGTTTTTAACCCTTGTATCTGGATAGATACTTGCTAATACACCAATAAAAAACTTGCATATCACCAATTAAAAATACATTCCAATCTTATAGACTTCAGACTATCCATCGCAAGGAAGTGACTGGCGCCATGGGTTGGCATGCACACTACTGCTCCATTCAAAGAAGGTACTCTGAGACCCTCTGTTCCCTCGATCTCTCAGTGGTTGGACCTCCAGCACTCCAATATTTATCACCTATACTGTGGATAGGTGATGCATACTCTTCATGGGATAACCCCTGTAACTTAGATCTCTGTACAGTAAAGTAAAGTTCTTAGTAAAGTGCATATGCCACAGTATACTGTATATGCAGCAGATTTTGGATAATCAGCTCTTTATAAATTAAAAACCACAAAAATCACTAGAAAATCTCTTGTAACCAAAATCTCATCTATTTGTGCCGACTAGTGAGCTTGGTGGATTTACTGGATACGTATGTTCAGCAGCCAACCTAAAACACACTAAACTGTAGTGCAAACTAGGCGTGGAGGGACAGAGCAGAAGTTGCAGACTCTAATTCATACAAATTACAACAAAAACTAATTCTGTATACCTTCATATGAAATCTGAGCCACACGTCAGACTTCCATAGAGGTACTATATGCCTCTGTGGAAACTTGCTAATATCAATTTTATATGCAGAGTATCAACATATTTTGTTTTTCGATTCAATATTCAGAAGTGTAATAAGTCAGTTTATATTATATCATTATATTACCACTTTAACAATTTGATCCCTTACACTAACAATCAATGAGTAGGATAAAAAAAAATGAAAAATCATATTCATAAAACGAATATGGCCTAATTAAAAAAAAATAATTGTTGGAGGATATACAGCTTTCGTTAAAAAGCACATCTGAAGTGTATTAATATGATAAAGTACAATACTGCAATTAAAATTATTAACTGCACAGCCGTAGTTCAGATTTCAACCTCACGAGGATAAAATAAAGCTTACCATAATAATCGTGAACGCAGACATCATACAGTAAAAATATTGTTTTAATGTTGACCTATTAAAACGTCTTACCTCCAAAACAGGCACCAATGGCAAGGGCAAAAATAAGTGGTTTAATAGGGAGATCAACATCTGCATCCTGGCTTAAATTTATTAAAACAGGAATCTGGGAAGAAACAAGAAATAAAAATCAGTTATAATTTTCTGTTCACAGATGTGTAGGAGAAAACGGAGAGTAATAAAGCGCTATTCCAGCTTTGCAGGACCGTATTTATACAACAAGATGCACGAGTCCACTTGCCTAGGGCATCAGAATGGAGGAGGATGGCATTTCACAGATAAAACGAACGTTGTTGATTCTTAGAGATCAGCAGGTCTCATTATCTCTAACTTTTGTTTATTTTAGCTACAAGTCAAGAGATCCCTCATACTGCCTACCCCCAGCTAATGCGACACTAATTTCTTCGAAATAAATAAGTCTGGTACTGTGTTAAGGTTGATTTCCACGTGTGGAGGAGCAGACATCAGGAAGGAAGCATTCCTTCCAGACAACTGGTTCCTCGTTTAGTGGGAGTAACGCACTGCATTTACATGCACCGATCACCTCCACAGTATGAGAATGAGGAATTGCTATTGCGATCGCGCATACTAATACAGCTGCACGATCTGCTACCCAGAAATTATAATTTATTTGCCTGCACTAACGACAGCTTCACTCGATGAATGAGTGTTTTGCTCATTCTTCTGGTCATCTGTGTCCTCACACTCCCTGCCACTTTTAGCAGACTGATATGTCATTGTGGGCTCCTTGGCCCTCCCTGGCAATTCTCTGTTCTGTATTAGCCCTAATTGCCACTGTCGCTATCACTGCCCTTACCACAATCAACGTGGTTACAAGTGCCACTACTACTATTTCTGGCCAGATGGCTGAGGCTTCTAATAAACGCATTCTGACTCTCGGATGACAAGACATGGTTATTTAATTTTGCACTCATCCATTTTCCAGACATTTTATTACAAGGCCTAATGAAAACTCACGCTTTTCTTAAATGAAAAGTAATGGGTTTGGTAGACAGTCACACAAAGTATGGAATCTTTATAGCAAAATTGCTAGTCTGTTGTCCAACTTAAAGGGCATGTGTCAGCAGATTTGTACCTATGAAATTGGCTGATCTGTTGCCTGTGCACTTGGCAGCTGAAGACGTCTGTGTTGGTCCTATAATCATATTTGCACACTTTGCTGAGAAAAATTATGTTTAATATATGCAAATGAGCCTCTAGGATCTGCTCTTACTCCTAGAGGCTTTGCTCTCTCTGCAACTGCCGCACCCTCTCCACTTAGATTGATAGGGCCAGGCAGTGTAAATATGATAATGCCTTGCCCTACCAATCAAAGTAGAGAGGGTGCGGCAGTTGCAGAGAGAGCAGAGCCTCTAGGAGTAACAGCAACACCCTTAGAGGCTTCTAGAGGCTCATTTGCATATATTAAAACATCTTTTTTTTTTACAAAGCAATGCAGTCACATATAAACATGGGACTAACACATATGCTTTCAGCTGACAAGTGCACATCTCCGGTCAGCCAGTTTCATAGGTACAAATCTGCTGACAGATGGCCTTTACTATTAAAAGTCCTTCCCTTTCTACAAACACAGTGAACACTGCTATTGACAATGTACTTTGGAAATAATGCAGTATTGCATCTTTCTACTGTAAACCAAGTTTTAAACCTGTGATGCAATTTTCTCCCCCTCCACCAACAACACCAACAGAATGCAGGAAAGGCTCAAAACAGATGTTTTTTATATAACAATTGAGAGAAAAAGAGCTGCTCTCACCTGCTCCTTCTTTGCAGTGAGCAAGAAAAAAAACGCACCTGGATACGGTTAACTTGAAGTCCAAACGAAAAGCAAAATCCTGCTCAGTCTCGCAGAGGTAAAATCGATACTTTATTGATGCGGTATAAAAATACATCCAGGAAAAACAATCTTAGTCTACATGTTTCGGGCTACTTAGAATGTGAGCCTTTCCAGCATGGAATTTAGGCCATGTGATAACCCAATCAAGAGCACAGGTGGGAGTCCACTATATCTGCTGCATTAATTTGTATCTTACCATGTCATGAGTAAGGGCTCACATTCTAAGTAGCCCGAAACATATAGACCAAGATTGTTTTTCCTGGATGCATTTTTATACCGCGTCAATAAAGTATCGATTTTACCTCTGCGAGACTGAGCTAGATTTTGCTTTTCGTTTGGACTAGAAGTTTTCTATACTATACTTTCTATTCCTATTTCTATTCTATACTATAAAATACACATTTCAAACTTGTAATGTCATTAATCTAATGCCCACAAAAGTGTTTAAGGCAGTAAAAGTCTTGTCTATGGTGTAATTTATGTCTAAGTTTACTCGTATAACAATTGCCTTGTTGTAAAACACTGGTGATGTAATGCAATGCTTTTAATAACACGAGACAGATATAATGCACTGAAAAATAAACCTGCAATTGCTCAGCAGCAGAATGTTATTGAGGTGCTGTGCTGGCAATAATATCACAAATGCGAAAAAAAACTTTTTTCTTGCAGGTGGTTGGTTTTGTAGCTCAGATCTGCTAGGGT
Organism: Bufo bufo; assembly: GCF_905171765.1. Classification (NCBI taxonomy): domain Eukaryota; kingdom Metazoa; phylum Chordata; class Amphibia; order Anura; family Bufonidae; genus Bufo; species Bufo bufo. The sequence goes on from NC_053391.1 coordinate 454,579,298, forward strand.
GAGGTTCTGTAGCAGCTGTATTTTTAAGCACTGACTGTGCCCCACCCAGCTCCCTATACCCTGAAACCACTTTACCTAAACAGCCCCTCATATTCTACAGAAATACGTCTTTCTATTCTCTCCCTTTACTGTCCCTGTAACACTAGAAAAAAAAAAGATTGATTGTGTCTCCTTTTCTGTCATACACTGCATAGATCCACCCACCTTCATTAACAGATCAACAAAGAATAACTCTGCTCGCTCTGTACAAGTCTGTTCCCACTCCTGATTGGCTGATGAGGTTGTTTTCCACCTATGAATCAATCTCAACCTGCCTCTCATCTCCCTGTATGGACAATTTTAATACATGTGATGTGTTGCATGTAAATTGCATTTAATGGAGCAGAGATTTGTCAAAACTGTATATCTGAATAATCTATGTTAACAGTCAGTGCTATACATTATACATCTCCAGTTTCTGCTCCCTGTACTATATGTAATAATGCTGGGAGAGTCAACTACCCGACGCATCTCTTTCCCCTCTATTCTCCTTCTACAGTAAGTATAGTAGTGTAATCTGCGAGTGTTGGTGTAGGGTGGGTTATGTTACATGAGTAGAAAGGTATTGAGCAGTGGATGCTACCAGGGTGGGTGAAGGGCAGGTTGCTTTTAGTATCCTTATTCAAGAAGTGAGTCATGAAGGGGGGTTTATCACTATCTGGAGGTCACCATGTAGATACAATTTGTGGATAAGTACTTACAAATACATAGATATAGTAGTTACAAAAAACAAAACAAAAAAAACTGTGAAACAACACGCAGAAGGGGGTCTACATCCCCTGCCCAGGGAGGATTATCATCCTGCAAAAGCTTCCATTCTATTTTGTATTTTAAGGCTTAATTAAAAGAGGTGGCATACAAAAGGCAGAGGGATGACACAGAGGACATTGATGGCATAGAGAGGGCAGAGGGGGTGGCTTACCCAGGGGAAAGACTGATGGCATATTAGGGGGTAGAATTTTTTAGAGCCCATTTTATTTTTTCACATAGCTGGCTTTATTTCTAATATAACTAATAAAACTACATACCATGCAGACACTAGTTTGACTCAACAGCAAGGGTTATTTAAAGCCTTTAAGCAAAAAGTTATCATTTCTGTGCTTGACCAAATAATGCAGGCCTTGAGAATGTAGTAAGTGAACCATTACTTTAGCAAGTGCCCCATCATCATTTTGTGCTTCATTTTTTCTGAAGGTACTAAACACTGGCTCCAGAGTGTATAAAGGAAGAAAATAGATGCTGGAAATATTTCACTTTAGGGCATTCAGATTGTTCTGCTAATATTGAATGCACGTTTCAATACTGTGGCTATTTATGACGAATAATTGACTTTATTGATGAGCAAGTAACACAACAGCCTTCAAAGAAAGCCTTAAAATAATGAGCAATGTATTTTTAGCAGTGCGCAAGCAATGTTCAAACAGCAGAAAAGCTTTTCAAAGATAAAACGGTGGATGAAAAAAATATTCATAGTTTAATGACCCAGTTTGTTTTATTTTAGCAAATCTAAAAGAATATTTCGATTCATATTTGGGATGGAATAAAGCCTTAACGTTTTGTCTTTCATCTTCATTGCCCTATTATTAGGAAGGTTTCAAGGTTTTACTAAAACATATCAATGTGGTACTATATTTACAACTACCTCCTCGTGGAGTTATGGTCTTCTGTCTAGTTCTTAGATGCTTAAAGGGGATGTCCAGCCCAGCGCTCCACTTTTTCCATAATTCCCATTGTAGTGAATTAGAGGATAGGATATGCCAGCAATATTAGGTGCAGGTTCCACTTATAGGATCAACACACCTATCTCTAGAACAGGCCCCTCAAAGTGAAAGAAAGCATATTGTGCAAGTGTGGTCACCTTCTATTCACTTCTATGGGATTTTTGAAAATAGCCAAATGTTGGCTCTGCTATTTCTGGCAGTCCCGTAGAGGTGAATAGAGAGGGGGCCCATGGATGCATGGTTCACTCTCCAGTCACTTATATAGGACTTTTGAAAATACCCAAGCTTGTTTACTCTGTTATTTTTGGAACTTCCATGGAAGTGTATAGAGAGGATGCCACAAATGCACAGTGAGTTCTCATTCACTTTCAGTAGCCATTTCTAGAGATACTGTAGGTGCAGGTCCCACATGTGGGACCAGCACCTGACATTGGTGGTATATCCTAGTGATACGACACTAATGTCTCAGAGGACACAACCCCTTTAAGAATAAGCTCAAATAGTAGCGCTCACAATTCAAAATTTGTATCTATGCCATGGCGATAGAGTGCCTGCCCCTTGCATAAATTCACTACTGTAATCAGGGGCGTCGTTAGGTCAAAACATTCGGGGCTTGAGCCCCGGCAGCCTGACACCAACTGTTGATTATCTAATGCAGTTTTTCATGCCAGCGCAGTCATTTCCACACAATCTCCTGCACAGCCCGGAGCCTGATTCCGCCCACTCATATGACTGATCATGTGCTCCTGACATCATGAAAGTGTCCTTTTGCCCACTAGGAACTATCATCTCCTGAGGTAGGACATGTGAATAGAGCATTTCTAGCATTGATGTAGATACGGGGGACAGCGCTCCTTGTATTTAGGACTGTCCCAGTATACAGTAGTAGGGAAAAAGTAACCATAAACCGCTGGTCTCTATATGCACATTGATAGACCAGAGGCATTGGTGATACTTTATCTGAGGTGCATGTTTTGACTGTATTCTGCCTCCTGCCCTGTACTGTACCCCCCCTGCTGCACTGTGTATACCCCCTGCCCTGTACTGTACCCCCTATGCTGTATTTTGCCCCCTGCCCTGTACTGTGCCCCCCCATGCTGTATTCTTCCCCCTGCCCTATGCTGCACTGTGTGTGTGGCTCCTGACCTGTACTGTGTCCCTTATGCTGCACTGTGTGTGCCTCCTGCCCTGTACTGTACCCCCTATAATGCACTGTGCCCCCTATGCTGCACTGTGTATGCCCCCTGCCTTGTACTGTACCCCCTATAATGCACTGTGCCCCCTATGCTGCACTGTGTGTGCCCCCTGCCCTGTATTGTGCCTGCAATGCTGTACTGTCCCCCCTGCCCTTTAGTGTGCCCCCTATGCTGCACTGTGCATCCCCCTTTGCCCTATACTGTACCCCCTATACTATACTGTGCCTTGTAAATTGCAGCCTCCCTTCTCTGTCTCTAGTGCTTGCCACTTGGCACTATCATGGCACACTAAGGCCGGTTTCACATCACGTTTTGCCATTCGTCTAATGCAAGAGTAGGCAACCTACGGCACTCCTGCTGTTGTGAAACTACAACTCCCAGCATGCATTATTGCTCTGCTCTTCTCATAACTCACATAGAAATTAATGGAACATGCTGGGAATTGTGGTTTCACAACAGCTGGAGTGCCGAAGGTTGCTGACCCCTGGTAACGTATACATAAAATGTATATGTTAACAGGTGACTCAGACCGACACCATCCAAAAAAATGATACGTTAATGTATAATATTTTTTTTTTAAACAGACTTTGCGGAATACAGAAGCGTAGTGTATCCCATTTTCCAACGTAAACATCAAACGGATGGCAAAAATGTGATGTGAACTCTCCCTTACATATGCACATATAGGATGCCAGGATAGTCATGGAGGGGGGTGCCCATACTAAATTTTGCTGTGGGGCCCAGTTAGTTCTAGCTACGCCCCTGGCTGGCAGGGCCAGCCGCTCTGACTCTCCTGCGCTGCGCAGCCCCGCCATCCTAATCTGTATCCTGCAGTAACTGAACTTTAAAGCAGAGCTCATGATCTCATTACTATCTTACACACTCAGCTCCGGAAACATGCAGTGCGGGCGGCGCTCGCTCACTGATGCAGGCGCGTGACGTCAGTGAGTGCCGCCCGCACTGCATGTTACTGGAGCTGAGTGTGTAAGTCAAGATAGTAATGAGATGAGCGCTGATTTAAAGTTCAGTTACTGCAGGATACGGATTACTGAGGGGATGATCTGTGGGGTTGCCCAGATGGCTAGGCCCTTCACAGGAGTTATTAACCCCTTTCAGCAGTCCTCCTTTCACTGAAGGGGGGACTGCTGAAAGGGGTTAATAACTACTGTAAAGGGAGGACTGCTGAAAAGGGTTAATTACTGTGAAGGGGGGGACTGCTGAAAGGGGTTAATAACTACTGTGAAGGCCCATGGGGGTGTGGCTTCATGGGGTGGGGGCGTGATACAATGGGCTTGTGCCCCGGATGTTTTCAGACCCTAGCAACGCCCCTGACTGTAATGCTTGTGAAGCAGCTCCAAAAATGCCCATGGCAAGTGTGACAAGTATAAAACTCCTATTATATAACTATCCACTGTATTGTTTATAGTGCCAACCAGTATGTCCATTTAATATTATATTATCTGACAATTGATGGATACTAATGAGAAACAAACAGTTACGCAACACCATTACAGTGACATAACTGTAGCCAAATTAAAACATACAGGATCTATTTATTTGTTCCCACAATATCAATGATGTATACAAAAGATAAAGATAATAAACCTTTGAATAGATTTTTTTCTACTGGGATCATTTTTTATCTTGATTTCAGATGCACAGTTGTCCTTTTATTATGATATGCCATAATACAAATCGTGTCTGTTATAGCAGCTTATGTTTCCTTATAGTAAATATTTTAACCAGTTATTAAGAAGCTACTGATTGGAGCCCTCTTGTGGTATATTCAGTTCAGAACTCTCTTGAACATCTGTGGAGAGACCTGAAATTGGCTGTCCACTGTGGGTCCCCATCCAACCTGAGAGAGTTTGAGAGGATCTTCAGAGAAGGCAGAAAATCCCCAAATCTGGGTGTGCAAACCTTGTGACATCATACCCAAGAAGACTAGAGGCTGTTAATTGCTGCAAAGGTGCTTCAACTTGAAAAGTACTGAGTAAAGGGTCTGAATACTAAGATCCATGCAATATTTTAGTTTTTTCTTTTAAATAAATTAACAATGATTTCTAACATTCTGTTTACACTTTTTCATTATGGGGTATTGGTTTCAGAATGACAGGGGAAATTATTTTAGCCCAAGGCCACAACATAATATAATGCAAAAAAGTGAAAAGGTCTGAAGACTTTCCAAATACATTGCATGTTAGAGATGAAGGGGAATGAGAAAAACACACAGGCTAGATAGTGCACTGAAAGAAAATAAGAAAGTGCTTCATATAGAAGGTTAATTGAGCTCTGAACCTACAGCTGCCAAGCAGGCATCTAAGCAGGTGTTATAAACAAAAAAAAGCAATACAGAAATAAGCCAATATTACACAAATTTAAGGTCTCCAAGCATATTAACATAGTACTAAAACGCGTCTCTTACCACATGCACTTACTGTACATTTCACTAACTTTCTTTGATTAAATTTCCATTGCAGAATTGCCTTTTGTCCTAAATCAAAGCTTAAAGAGGACCTTTCACTAGAATAAAACATCTAAGCTAACTATACAGACATGGAAAGCGGCGCCCAGGGATCTCCCTGCACTTACTGTTATACCTGGGCGCCGCTCCGTTCTCCCGGTATAGGCTCCGGTATCTTCATAGTTAGGCTCCACCCAGCACGGGAGAATGAGACACCGGCAAGTTCCCCTGGGTGGAGCCTAACTATGAAGATACCGGAGCCTATACCGGGAGAACGGAGCGGTGCCCAGGTATAACAGTAAGTGCAGGGAGAACCCTGGGCGCCGCTCTCCATGTCTGTATAGTTAGTTTAGATGTTTTATTCTAGTGAAAGGTCCTCTTTAACCCCTTCAGGACACAGCCATATTTCATCTTAAGGAGCAGGCCATTTTTTGCAAATCTGACCAGTGTCACTTTATGTGGTGATAACTTTAAAACGCTTTTACTTAGCCAGGCCATTCTGAGATTGTATTTTCATCACATATTGTACTTCATGACACTGGTAAAATTGAGTAAAAAAAAATCATTTTTATTTATAAAAAAAATACCAAATTTACCAAAAGTTTGGAAAAATTAGCAAATTTTAAACTTTCAATTTCTCTACTTCTACAATACATAGTAATAACTCCAAAATAGTTATTCATTTACATACCCCATATGTCTAATTCATGTTTGGATCATTTTGGGGATGTTACAAGGCTTAGAAGTTTAGAAGCAAATCTTGAAATTTTCTAAAACCCAATTTTTAGGGACAAGTTCAGGTCTGAAGTCACTTTGCAAGGCTTACATAATAGAAACCACCCAAAAATGACCACATTCTATAAAATACACCCCTCAAGGTATTCAAAACTGATTTTACAAACTTCGTTAACCCTTTAGGTGTTCCACAAGAATTAATGGAAAATAGAGATACAATTTCAAAATGTCACTTTTTGGGCAGATTTTCCATTTTAATAATTTTTTCCAGTTACAAAGCAAGGGTTAACAGCCAAACCAAACTCAATATTTATGGCCCTGATTCTGTAGTTTACAGAAACACCCCATACGTGGTCGTAAACTGCTGTACGGGCACACGGCAGGGCGCAGAAAGAAAGGAATGCCATACGGTTTTTGGAAGGCAGATTTTGCTGGACTGTTTTTTTTGACACCATGTCCCATTTGTAGCCCGCCTGATGTACCCCTAGAGTAGAAACTCCAAAAAAGTTACACCATTTTAGAAACTACGGAATAGGGAGGCAGTATTGTTGGTACTAGTTTAGGGTACATATGATTTTTGGTTGCTCTATATTACACTTTTTGTGAGGCAAGGTAACAAGAAATAGCTGTTTTGGCACAGTTTTTATTTTTTTGTTATTTACAACATTCATCTGACAGGTTAGATCATGTGATATTTTTATAGACCAGGTTGTCACGGATGCGGCGATACCTAATATGTATACTTTTTTTTTATTTATGTAAGTTTTACACAATGATTTCTTTTAAAAAAAAAATAAAAAATCATGTTTTAGTGTTTCCATAGTCTGAGAGCCATAATTTTTTCAGTTTTTGGGCGATTTCCTTGGGTAGGGTATGATTTTTGCGGGATGAGATGACTGTTTTATTGGCACTATTTTGGGTGCGTGTGACTTTTTGATCGCTTGCTATTACACTTTTTGTGATGTAAGATGACAAAAATGGCTTTTTGTACACCATTTTTATTTTTTTACGGTATTTACCTAAGGGGTTAGGTCATGTGATATTTGTATAGAGCAAGTTATTACGGACGCTGCGATACCTAATATGTATACTTTTTATTTATTTATGTAAGTTTTACACAATATCATTTTTGGAACAAAAAAAAAAAATCATGTTTTAGTGTCTCCATATTCTGAGAGCCATAGTTTTTTTCAGTTTTTGGGTGATTATCTTAGGTAGAATCTCATTTTTTGCGGGATGAGATGACTGTTTTATTGGCACTATTTTGGGGTGCGTGTGACTTTTTGATCGCTTGCTATTACACTTTTTGTGATGTAAGGTGGCAAAAAATGGTTTATTTAGCACAGTTTTTTTTTTTTTTTTACGGTGTTCATCTGAGGGGTTGGGTCATGTGATGTGTTTATAGAGCCGGTCGATACGGACACGGCGATACCTAATATGTATACTTTTTTTTTTTCCCCTATTTTTTACCATTAGTTTTTAGCTTTATTTGGGGAAAATTAAGTTTTTGGTTTATTTTTACTTGAAACTTAATTTTTTGGGGGGGGGAAACTTTATTTTTGGGGGGGGAAACTTTATTTTTTCAACTTTGTTTTTCACTTTATGTTTTGTCCCACTTTGGGACTTGAACTTTTGGGGGTCTAATCCTTTACAATGCATTCCAATTCTTCTGTATTGGAATGCATTGGCTGTATGAGTAATACTGTGTGTATTACTCATACAGCTTCTGGCCTGTGAGATCCAGGGGGCTGGATCTCACAGGCTCGTCACCGGAAGGCAGCGCGATGCCTTCCTTAGTCATCGCGCTGCCTTCCATGCCATCGGGTCCCCCCTACAGCCACATGGGGACCCGATGGCACCGCCGCCAGCAGCCGCAAACCGCAGGTCTGAATTGACCTGCGGTTTGCGGCGATCGCCGACACGGGGGGGGTCACGGGACCCCCCCGCGCATTTAGCTAAGGTGCCTGCTCAATGATTTGAGCAGGCACCGGGTTCCGATCACCGCCAGCCGGGCGGCGGCTATCGGAAATACACAGGACTTACCCGTACGCCCTGTGTCCTTAAGTACCAGGACATCAGGGCGTACCGGTACGCCCTGTGTCCTTAAGAGGTTAAATCTATGACAACTAAACCCAATTATATTTTGTTATATTCATTCGACTTTATTCAAGTTGTGTTTTGACAAATTATCAGGTGTTTTTCCTGTATCAGGATGAGTAGTTTAGCAACACATCTTGTGTAATGTTTGCACCATGACCTTTTTTTTTTAGAGAAAACTAAGATATTTTATTAACTTTTATAGTTTGCTAGAGATTTGTAATTAACTAATAAATCATTTGGGACAGATATGGCCTTTTCTGAAGTATAAAATGGACTTAGAAAGAAAAAGCAGGGTCTTATTAAAACCGTTAATATTGAACAAAATAGCTTGAGTGGATAAGAGTTTAAGTACTAGCTGCATCATTTGAAATGAGAAATGTGACAAAAACCATTTGTTCAGGCAAACAACAAACAGCAACAAGCTGAAAGCTCACAAGATGGAAAAAAAAAAGTCTCGTACCTGAGCAGTCCTTCAAGATATGAAGTACCGGTAGTTTACTATTTATTTGAGAATGCTTTATACAGTTGATTAAAATTTAGATCTGGGTGTTGTTTCCTCTGTAGAGTACTCTGATGCAAGGAATAAAATGGCTTCACTTCATGATATGGGCTCAGGTGAGATGTGCATAACTTTGTAATGGAACAACCCATTTAATGACTTTACCCCCTGATTAACATTTAATACTAACACATCCCCTATCTTGTAGATAGGGGACAGGTGTCTAATGTGGGGGGATTCAACCACACTCTCTCCAGCAGCTCTATAGAGATGAATGGAGCAGCAGCTCATGTGCGATCATCACTGAATCCGAATGGGAGGGAGGGGGACACAGTGGCCCCGTTTTTATGATCTGTGAGTGCCCCAGTAGTCAGACCCTCAGGCACAGCACTGATTAGATAGTGTGAGATCCCCTAATAAGCAACACCCATATGTACTTTTATTGCAGACTGTATAAAATTCATAAACTTCTAGCCGGAATAATAGAGGAATGGCACAACATAGAGTCATAAGAATAGATGCTCCCGAACTGTTAATTCATGGGGAATGCAAGTAGTTACTAAAAGAGATATGTCAGGAGATATCACAGGTCCCCTTTAACGATAAATACCATTCAATCCACAGATCAAAAAGAGGCAACAAAAATGATAAATGTGGCAATAAGAGAAATGTATAGTTCATGTACTACTTAAAGCGGGCAAGTAGCCCAACAAACCCATTGAACATACAGTTATTGCTAGTAAAAGTAACTCTAGCAACTGAAAGGCCATATATGCTCCGTTCAAAGCTGCGATGAGAGCAGAAAAGAGAAAAGGCAGCTTGGCAGGGATCAATCCACACCACTTCTATTACCAGGCTGCAGTACTAGGCTTACTACAAAGAACACATTCTGATTTTACCGGATCTGAAGTGAAGAATTCTTTAATAACTATAAGCCATATCCAATGATTGGGCATCACACATAAGTATATAGATTTACCTCACAGACATTCAGTCAGCAGTTCCATTTTCCTATTAGAATTGAATCCCCAGCAAGGGTACATTTTAGACCTGGACATAGAACGTGTGTGCAGAATTAAAGAGCTATTTAAGCCAGGTGCATCATGATGTGGCCTTTGAATTTGCACTTACTGGTCTCCAGGCAACATCTGAAATGAGAACCTTTTTATTCTTGAAAGATATTTTTCAATAAGTATCCTTTGACTTACCATTGCAGCAGTAAATGGGATGTTGTCAATTAGAGATGAAGCTAAAGCTGAAACCCATACTACTAATATGATTGCAACTGCCAGCCTTTCATCTTCAGGAACTGCCTATTAAAGAAATTATTATTCAGAGATATGATTTTAATAGTATAATGTACGCATAAGTATAATTGCGGGAAATAATTTACACAAAATCTGTTGATGTTGGAAAGACTACTGTAATTTTCTTTATGCATATCAATTAGTATACATAAACATTGATAAAAGAAAATTGTAAGCATGAATTAATGGTGCCAAGTCTATTTTAGAAATTAAGATTACTTAATATACATGTATCCAAGACAGGATTCAATTGATTCAATACAGTACACTATAAATGATCTGGAGTTATATACCTCATATTTTTGAGCATTTTTGTTCCACAATAGCGGGGGTGGGGGATCATTTACAAAGGCTTTTTGACCATATTCTGGCTTTAAAGAGTCATCAAATTTGGTGGAAATGGCATGTTGCGCAAACAATTTGTAACATGTTTTTCCCGTCTCTCAGAACTTAAAAAAAAGGGAGTAAAGCTTACCTAAAGGAGATGGAGCCAGAACAACAACAAACCTATGCCAGTTCTTAGCAGGAGTAGGATTACGTTTCTGGAGATGGAACCTCACAGATATAACACATCTATTAAGAGGCCTGTGCCTTAATAGATTGGTTGTATCTTTTGCCAGTGGGGTTTTTATTAAGACTGGTGTCTTTCTAATACCAGTCCTTAGTAAATGAATTCCATTGCTTTGATTTAGAGTAACTTAATAAAAAAAAACGTTTTGGTTTGCCTGATCAATAGGAGTGTGTAAATTAAGGTGCAATAGCATGCAGACAGAACGAGGGAGCCAATCATGAGATTCTAGGGCTCCAATTGCTTGCAATGACAGCCTGTGGCCTTGTGAAGGTTCCAAGGCTTGTAATAGCAAACTGCTTGCAAAGCTGTGTCTGAGGCATTAAATTGAATTACTGGAGATCTACTAAAGTCTATGGTAGAAGTGATCAGAAGATCACATGTACAAGTCCCCTAAAGGGACTAAAATTGACAAAACACCTTTTTAAATTAAAAAACTGAAATATTAAAGCTTAACCTCTCCCTACACAATTTTACACATCATAAATAATAATAAAAAAATAACAGGTATAGCCAATGTCTAAACTGTCCAAACTATGAAAACGCAAAAAAAAAAAACACACAAAAAATATATATATATATTTGAAGTGATCTAGAGGTTGTACAGTAAACTACAGTTCACCCCTCAAAAAACAAGATGGAAATATTAAAAAGTTATGGGGAACAGAAAATGATGATGTACAGAAATTTTTTATTTTTTCAAAGCTTATTTATATTTTTAAATGGTAAACCTTAAAGACTATACAAATTGAGTAATCATACTGATTCACAGAATAAGGTTGTAATGAGCATTATAATAATTAAACAAAAAAATTGAGGAATTAGGTTTTATTTATTATTTATTTTCAATTTCAACCCACAAAGAACTTTTTTCCATCTTCAAATACAATATATGGAAAAATAAAAAGTGTAATTAAAAAAAAAAATTGTCCTACAAAAAAATAAGCCCTTAAATAGGCATGTTAACAAAAAAAATTAAACAGCTGTGTTTTGGAATGCAGAAAGGAAGAAGAAAAAAATGCAAAAACAAAATTTGGCCTGGTCCTTAAGGGGTTAAATAAAGGTACAACTGGGTGGTACCAGTTGAGGCTATGTGCCTACAGTCTGACACTATCCAATTTATGCTGCTATTGTCAGACTGTGCAAATACACATAGTTTTACATGCTGGCGATAAAGCTCCACAATAAAGAATAGGGGTTGCCTATGTGCTATACAGTAGGAATGCAGTTACTATACTGACTGCTTACCAATTGGACAGTATAAATATAACAATTGAAACATGGAGCACCATTAATAGCAGGAATGCAGTAGGACCACAGTGAAATCCTTCGTTTTCCATTAAGGTTTAACCATAATATCATCCAAAATATAGCTTTCAACAAATAGGCATAAAGTACAGCAATTACATAGGGTACCTACTGTATAGACATCCTGTTCAATATTTTGGTATTTCTAGTGTTTTAGAGGGTTGTACATCAATGTTGATTGCAGATAAAGCAAGGTTATAAATTGATCAATGATAATAAATCTCAATGTGTTGTATAAACCCTATAGCTCAGGGATCAGCAACCTCCGGCACTCCAGGTGCTGTGAAACTACATCTCCCAGCATGCACACTTGCTTGACTGTTCTCTGAACTCCCACAGAAGTGAAAGGAGCATGCTGGGAGTTGTAGTTTCACAATAGCTGGAGTGCCGAAGGTTGCTGATCCCTGCTATAGCTGATCACCACAGGTACTATTATTTTACATTTTAGTCTCTTTAAATTGCTGCCTACTTTTTGTTTCTGTACATATTGCTAGCTAATATTTTGGTGATAATTGTTTTAAATTATTAATTCATGTAATCTGAATTTTCTTCTTTTATGAACAAATAAATAAAACTTCAAAGAGGAGGTTGTGGCATCATACAACTTCGATAACTTGCACCAATATTTGGCATAAAAACAAAATTGAAAAAACATAATATTTTACTGTAGATGATTAAAAGCATCTGATGTAGAGGAATGATACATGCATAAGGAACTCAATATAAAAAAGAAACCCATGATATACACCACCCCTCTGGCTCAGTAATACATGTAACACCGTATCCTTCATAACATCTTTAGCCTTCAAGAGGTTGTCCAATGAACAACTAAAGCAATGAATTAGGAGAGCTCTGGATCCATGTGAGGTACAGGGCTGGTTCTGGTTTTGTTAGATATGGTCATGTACCGTATGATAACTGATTTTCAATGTTTACAGAATTTATGGCTAAATCACTTTATTGTTTTCCAGGGCTCAGCTCACCTTTATCAGTACTGCAGTTTGTTCCCCTATGTAATCTATTAAGTGCAGATTAGCCAAAGCCTAAAAGAGAGTTATACAATATTAGATAAACCAGTTATTTCTTAATGTCTGCATCCAATATGATTTAATTAACAGAGATAATTGAGAGGAAAAGTAGCAAGATGTTTATTAAAAAGGTTTGCCCTTTGCCACAATGTTACAGTATCCTTAAATGCAGTTTTCTTAAGTATTTACCACATAAAGAGTATTACACATAGGATTATTATTCATTTATTTGAGATGTTTTCATCTTCCTTTGCCAAATTTTTCAGCTTAAACTTTAAAAGTAAATTTTTTATATTTTAACATATTCAAAAACATTTGAATATCCTCAAAATTCATATTCCAACTGAATCTGAGTCTTTTGCAGCTTTATTTGGATGAATCTCTTAAAATGGTGACTATTTTATAGGCCAGAAGACAAAAAAAAAAGGAGGCATCTGCCACCAAAAAGGGATCATTTTTGGACCATGTTTTAATTAATAAAATCAGACATCACAGTGTGTTATTACCAGCTACCATCCATTAACCTATAGCCATATATATTGCTGTCACTTTGACATTACTAATGTTGTCTTTGCCTGGAATAGCTTGAAATGTGTTCGATACAGTCCTAGGAGACCTAAGAGTATCATGCATGACTTTTCATGGCAATATGTGTGATTTGTGTAGAATTTATTTGTACAGCAATTGGACCTGCCAACCAATTCATTAGAATAAATACAATTTTAGGAAATCTGCTAATCTCTAGGTGTGATAGAGCAGTGAGGAATAGAAAACATTTGTTGTTTACAGTCCATACCTCCATTAACACAAAGAGTGCAGCAAAAAATAGCAAGGTTGCCCATTCCACTCGATGCAGAATCATTTCAAAATCATGAATATCCGCAAGGACAAGTAGCCACAAGGAACCCAAAACTGCAATCCATCCTGTATTGGAAATAGAGATGTATAGCTAGGGTAAAGGACACAATGTAGCAAGTTGCTCAAATCATAAGACTGCTTATTTTAAGTAATAGCTTATCAAAATAATATGAATGAATTGGGTAATTGACACAAATGGTACAAACTTATTAACACCCCAGGTGGCTATTATGTACTTTAGTTATATCATTAGGAAACGCTACCCTTCAAATTTCCTTTTTTTTATTTTTTATTATTTATAGAAGTGAAGAAATAAGCAATCTTACCAAGGTCCAGGTGAATTTCAGGGACAAATGAATTAAGGAAGAACATGAAGATAACAAATCCCAAGATAGACAAACATTTGATTAGAAGGATCTTGTCCGTAATCCTATGCTGTTTCCACCAAAAAAAAAAAGACAAAAGTGAATAAAAATGACTCGCATATAAAAAAATGTGATACTATGTATGTACTACTAAATTTGCAGTAATTATATATATATATATATATATATATATATATATATAATCTCTATCTTTGTAGAAAATCATCTATTTACAAATAAATGGGTACCAATCCAAATCCTTAGAGAATCTCCCAGTGTCAGATGTATAGATTGAAAATACCAATAAGACGACACAGGGTATCAAATAAAATACTCATTTATTGATTTAATTTAAAATATTATAAAAATTTTGACCAAAGGTAATTTCAAACATACATAGAAATATAAACTCAAGGGAGAAATCCCTTCAAGGTTAGAAGTGTTCGAAATATTCTATCTATTGTATTACACAGGTAAGAAAAAGCTAAAGTGCTAAGTTACAAACAAGTACAAGCTAATGTGCCATCAAAATATTAAGAGGTGCAACTGTGGGAAATAAAAATATTAACATGCATCAATAATCAATACCTGGCTGTAAAGTAAAATGTATGTACATCACCCAAGGAACCCCCGTGCCCAGACTAATTCTTCACCTCATGCTTCATCAGGGGATAAAACATTAGGTGAACTACGCATTGGGGCGCAGGGGTTCCTTGGTTGGTAAAAAAGTTGAATATCATCGAAAAAGTTAAACTCATTTTATACAGATTCATTACATACAGGGTGATCTATTTCAAGCGTTTATTCCTTTTGTTGTATGTAGATTATGGATTACCGTTAATAAAAACTCAAAAGTCAGTATCTCAGAAAATCATAATATTGTGCAAAAGTTCAATATTGTAGAGACAGTGTTATACTCTAATCATACTGATGAAGATAGATGGCCTTGCAGTTCGCCTGGCAGTCGTTTCGCGGCGAACTTTGCTCGTTCGCGATACGCCGAACATGCGAACATATGGCAATGTTCGCATGCGCCATATTCTTTTGCATTGTGCTGAACTTTGACCCATGACACATCCATCAGGTGGGACAGGAGAGCCAATTGAGACATTTAAGCACATGGACACACCCGCACTCTATAACAGAACCCGATCTGACTGCCATTTTACATTCTGTGTTTTTCCAGTGTAGAGATAGGTTGCTGTGTGGAGCAGGGAAAGACTTAAAGACACCAAACGCTAGCTAATAGGGCCATAGAAGTCCTTTTAAGGACTGGTATAGGTGTGCTATCTATAGGTGTGATATACTTATACTATACTTTCTAACATAGAAAGTACACTGCTCAAAAAAATAAAGGGAACACTTAAACAACACAACACAATGTAACTCCAAGTCAATCACACTTCTGTGAAATCAAACTGTCCACTTAGGAAGCAACACTGAGTGACAATCAATTTCACATGCTGTTGTGCAAATGTGATAGACAACAGGTGGAAATTATAGGCAATTAGCAAGACACCCCCAATAAAGGAGTGGTTCTGCAGGTGGTGACCACAGACCCCTTCTCAGTTCCTATGCTTCCTGGCTGATGTTTTGGTCACTTTTGAATGCTGGCGGTGCTTTCACTCTAGTGGTAGCATGAGACGGAGTCTACAACCCACACAAGTGGCTCAGGTAGTGCAGCTTATCCAGGATGGCACATCAATGCGAGCTGTGGCAAGAAGGTTTGCTGTGTCTGTCAGCGTAGTGTCCAGAGCATGGAGGCGCTACCAGGAGACAGGACAGTACATCAGGAGACGTGGAGGAGGCCGTAGGAGGGCAACAACCCAGCAGCAGGACCGCTATCTCCACCTTTGTGCAAGGTGGAACAGGAGGAGCACTGCCAGAGCCCTGCAAAATGACCTCCAGCAGGCCACAAATGTGCATGTGTCTGCTCAAACGGTCAGAAACAGACTCCATGAGGGTGATATGAGAGCCCGACGTCCACAGGTGGGGGTTGTGCTTACAGCCCAACACCGTGCAGGACGTTTGGCATTTGCCAGAGAACACCAAGATTGGCAAATTCGCCACTGGCGCCCTGTGCTCTTCACAGATGAAAGCAGGTTCACACTGAGCACATGTGACAGAGTCTGGAGACACTGTGGAGAACGTTCTGCTGCCTGCAACATCCTCCAGCATGACCGGTTTGGCATTGGGTCAGTAATGGTGTGAGGTGGCATTTCTTTGGAGGGCCGCACAGCCCTCTATGTGCTCGCCAGAGGTAGCCTGACTGCCATTAGGTACCGAGATGAGATCCTCAGACCCCTTGTGAGACCATATGCTGGTGCGGTTGGCCCTGGGTTCCTCCTAATGCAAGACAATGCTAGACCTCATGTGGCTGGAGTGTGTCAGCAGTTCCTGCAAGACGAAGGCATTGATGCTATGGACTGGCCCGCCCGTTCCCCAGACCTGAATCCAATTGAGCACATCTGGGACATCATGTCTCGCTCTATCCACCAACGTCACGTTGCACCACAGACTGTCCAGGAGTTGGCAGATGCTTTAGTCCAGGTCTGGGAGGAGATCCCTCAGGAGACCGTCCGCCACCTCATCAGGAGCATGCACAGGCGTTGTAGGGAGGTCATACAGGCACGTGGAGGCCACACACACTACTGAGCCTCATTTTGACTTGTTTTAAGGACATTACATCAAAGTTGAATCAGCCTGTAGTGTGTTTTTCCACTTTAATTTTGAGTGTGACTCCAAATCCAGACCTCCATGGGTTGAAAAATTTGATTTCCATTTTTTTTATTTTTGTGTAATTTTGTTGTCAGCACATTCAACTATGTAAAGAACAAAGTATTTCAGAAGAATATTTGATTAACTCAGATCTAGGATGTGTTATTTTTGTGTTCCCTTTATTTTTTTGAGCAGTGCATATTATAGTGCATTTGTATTGTGCAGCAGTTGTGTGTGGTTCTGCTGAGATACCGCAGCTATATAGACGGACAAACACTATTGGAATAACTAAGTGCAACTGCTGTATTATACCTATTGCACCCTATTTGCAACGAGTGTGATATACCTGCTACCACAAAATATTAATTAAGGGGTTTGATATGCCTGCTTCCACAAAATACTGATTGAGGGGTGCGATATACCTGCTTCTACTAAATATTGATTGAGGCCTACAATATACCTGCTTCAAGAAAATACTGATTAAGGGTTTTTTATATACCTGCTTCCAAAAAATACTGACTGAAGCCTGCGATACACCAGCTTCCACAAAATACTGATTAAGGGGTTTGATATACCTGCTTCCACCAAATAGTGATTAAAGAGGTTCTATATAACTGCTTCCACAATATACTGATTAAGGGGATTTATATACCTGTTTCCATCAAATATTGATTGAGGCCTGCGATATACCTGCTTCCACAAATATTGCTCTTCTCTAGGGACTTAGGCACAGGGTAATTTTGAAAATGACAGGCAGAGGACGAGGCAGGCAGTTCTGCAGTGGTGGTAGGGGTCTGGCAGGTGCACCAGGCCGGAGCATAAGTGGGAAGTTGGAGAAGGCGCGTGCGATTACTTCAAACAACGCACCAGAATCGGTTGAGTGGCTCATTTAGCCTTCCGCTTCTGCACCCTCCTCACTCTGCTGTGTGCACCCCCAAAAACACTACCACCACCACAGCCCCTCCACTAGAGTCAGAGGAATTATTTTCCCATCCACTCCCTGACCTTACCGATGCGCAGCCATTCTTGACATTGGATGAGGAAGAGGAGGTAGCAACGGCAGCCAACCAGCAGTCTGACGACAGTACCCAGATCAGCCCAAGGATGGAGGTTCCCGCTGTTGCTACCTACTCCGAGATCTCAAATGTCAGTGGTGGTGAAGGTGACAATGATGATGTGTTAATGGATGCCACGTGGGTGCCCACAAGAGAGGAAGAGGAGGGGCGTTCAGAGGGAGAGACAGAGCAGCAGAGAGGGAGGAGAAGCAGGCAGAGCTCGCAGGGCACAGGAGGAAAAAACCAGACTGCAAATATATCTGGAGCGAGCCATCCACGGTCACTAACGTGTCCGCTGCTGACAATAGTGTTGCCATCTGCAGCCTGTGCTGTCAACGCATAAGTCGCGGTAAGCCCAAAATTCACCGAGGGACGACTGCCTTAAGAAGGCACCTGGCCTCCCATCACTGAGCCCAGTGAGAGCAACACAGTCAGAACCCACAAAGTCACACTCCTGGTGCTCCACATCCACGTCGTCTTCTCCTCCCATTTATCCTCCACTCCAGCTTCCAACGTGCCGTCGTCGCGTTCATCTGGCAGAAGGCAGGCTTTCGTGGACCAAATGTTTGAGTGTAAAAAGTTGACGACGCCGGATGATCCTCTTGCCCAACGGCTGACCGCTAGATTGTCGGAACTGCTAACTCGCAAAATACTGCAATATAAACTGGTGAACTCAGAGGACTTTATAAAATTTGTGGCCATTGACACACGGCAACGGAAGGTCCCCGGAAGGAAATATTTCTCCCAGACGGGCATCCCAGAGCTATATGGCCACGTTCAGCGGCAAGTGAATTTATCTCTGGCACCAGTGTGGATGCAAAGATATATCTGACAACAGACACGTGGTCTAGCAAACACGGGCAGGGAAGGTACATAACTTTTGCTGCCCACTAGGTAAACCTTCTGACAGCCGTCAAGCATGTAACCCGTGGCTCCCGTGTGGATTTGGGTTTACCGCCACGGATTGCATGCAGGCCTGCCTCTTCTCCTCCTCCATTGACTCCTCCTTTTCCACTGCTACTGCCTCTTCCGCTGCGCCCCCCAAACTCCCCAGAACCTATTCAACATGCCAGGTGATACGTTTTCATGCTATGCTGCGGCTGTTGTACCTAGAAGCCAAGAGCCACACCGGTCCGGCACTGCTTTCAGCTTTGTGGTCACAGGCCGATCAGTGGCTAACCCCGCTCAATTTGACAGTTGGTAAAGTGGTGTGTGACAACAGTGCCAATCTGCTGAGCGAGCTGAAACAGGGCACAATAAAACACGTACAGTGCATGGCACACATCCTGAACTGTGTCGTGAAGCGATTTGTTGAAAAATACCCCGGCAGGCCAGGACGTCGTGCGGCAGGCCAGGAAAATCTCTGGCCATTTAAGATGATCTTGCATGGCCATAACTCGTCTTGCTGACATTCAGCGGTGACACCACCTGCCTGTCAGACGTCCGATTTGTGACAGCCCGACGCGCTGGAACTCCACCTTGTATATGCTTGATATCCTGCTCCAGCAGCAACCTGCCATTAATGACTACCTGTACGAACTCTGCAGCAGGACAGGTTCTTGGGAGCATGGCTTCTTTTCACTGTGCCAGTGGCTGCTCATGTGTGACACATGCAGACTTCTACTGCCATTTGATGAGATCACCAAACTGGTCAGTCGCAGGCAGGGTGCCATCAGTGACATCATACCTTACGCCTTCTTTCTGGAGCGTGCATTGCGTCGTGTCATTGATCAAGCCGTCGAGAATCAGGAGCTGTTAGATGAGGAAGTCACAATGCTGAATGAATTCCCAGGGCGGGGCTACTCCAGACTCTACTTGTCTGAGACAAGTCTGTAGGAGTCTGAAGAGGAGGATGGTAGCTGGGGGGAGGAAGAGCAAAAAGAGCAGGCTTTGAGGGGGACTTTAAACTTTTTTGGGGATCCCTGGTGTTGTCCGTGGCTGAGGGGAGGAGACAGAGGACGACATTCTCCTGGGCGATGAGCAGGAGCCAGGCCACTCGACTACTTTCAATTTAGCGCAAATGGGGAACTTCATGCTCCAGTGTTTGAAGAGGGACCTACGTATAAAAAGCATAAAGGGCAAGGACTAGTACTGGGTGGCAATGTACTTAGAACCCAGTACAAACACAAAATGGACATGTTACCAGGATCACCGAGGACTGTCAGAATGCAGCATTTCCAGGCCTTGCTGCGAGAGATGCTGCATTTTGCTGTTGCAGGTGCTGGCAGAGGAATTTCCACCCACAGCGAAATAGGTGCGGGCACCAATCCTACCGCTCATGCAAGAAGAGGGCGGTTTGAAGATGTGTTGGTCACTTCGGATATGAGATTATTCTTGCAGCTAACCCATCGACACCAGGCCTCCGGATCCAGCCTCAGGGAACGCCTAAACCAACAGGTGTCTGACTACATCGGGTTAGCGGCCGATGTGGACGCTTTGAGAAGCAAGGAACCCCTGGACTATTGGGTGTGCAGGCTTGACCTGTGGCCAGAGCTGGCACAATTTGCCATGGAACTCTGGGCTTGCCCCTCATCAAGTGTCCTGTCCGAAAGGATGTTCAGCGCAGCAGGGGGATCGTGACCAATAAGCGCACTCTCCTAGCTCGACAGTGTGGACTACCTCACATTTCTAAAAATGAATGAGGCATGAATCTCAGAGGAATTCAACACCTGTGACGACCACTTGTAATTGAATATCCTCATGCCAGCCCACTCATATCCGCCACCACTAGAACAAAGAATGTTCCTTGTATTATGTATATACAGTGGCATAAAAGGCCTTTCCTGTCAGGTTAAATGCCTAATTTTTGGGGCCTCTACTCCAGTGGCCTACAACAAATTGTATCCATTGACCGCCTAATGTACCTCCAGCCACATTGTCACAAGTTCTTTTCTGTCAGGTGAATGCCTAATTTTTGGGGCCTGTACTCCTGTGGCCTAAAATACATTTTTTATAGTCTCCAGCAGGGCACATTTTTGAGAGTTTCCCTTTAAGACACATAAAAATGGCCCCTGATTAAAATACATATTTTTTGTGGGAATTTTTGCCATTGACCCCCCTCTGGTATGTCACTGTCCATGTTGTGGGACTATTTGTGCACGTCTAAGTATGTATTTGGTGGCTGCAAATATGACCTGAAGGTTTTTCAGGTTCTCCTGCCATTAAAGTGAATAGGGCCTGCCACGAACACGCGTTCGCGAAACGTCTCAGCCGATGTTCGTCCATCACTACTGATGAAGACTGCTGACCTCTTGGTATTTTAGTAGTGTAACTTTGTAGTGTAATTTCAGGGTATTGTTATTATATTAATAAAATTAGGCAATAACTGTTTGTTACCCTTCATTTCACAGAAAACAGCTAAAATATTGTTAATTTTCCAGATCTCTACTTCAGCATTATCAGAGTGGAGGTGAGGGGCTGCATTCTACTTCACTGCTGAAAGTGCCACTTGCTATGGAATTTTTAAGCAGAACCACTGAGACATTTAAAAAGGAATGTGAAGTCATAAAAATGTTCTTTTTTATTCCGAGATTCCGAGCACTTTTGTCCCTAGCCTACGTCTGGTATTGCACCTTAGGCTTATATACTGAGCTGATCTGGTCCATGTACAAGAATGGAGAGGTCTGTGAAGGTTCTCATTTATCTAGGTCATGTTGTATCAGTAGTAATAAGTTAGAGTGACTGTACCTGTATTTTTTCTTGAAGATGTTTCGCTAGCCATCCAACTCAATGTAGCATTCTCAATTAGAATGCTACATTGTAATTGAGAAAGCCAGTCGGATGACTAGGGAAACGTCTTTAAGAAAAATTCAAGTCCAGTTGCTCTGGCTTATTACTACTGACATAATGGAGAGGATTTTGGAGGGTGGTTGTGAAGGGTAGAAACACATCCAATGCATCTCAAGTGAAATACATTAACCTTTTTATCATATTCATTACCAGTTCATAAGCACAGATAAAAAAAAATAACCAGAAATGCATACTTTTTTATGAAGTTCTTGAATGTTTGTCTCCCAGTTTTTGTCTTCTTGTGATATTTGCCTATAGAGCAATAAATGATGCATCTATTAAAACTTACAGATCTCAGTGTACATTTATTGTATTAAAAAGAAATTAGAACAGTGAGAGTTACAGTGTTACCTATAGTACCTTAAAATGTAAGATTGTTTTGTAATGTGTATGGGCAGGGATACTGACCATTTTTATAATATACTTTAATTACTTAAATCGTACATTTCGATTAGAAAAATAGTTCAAAAGTGGCCCATTTTTTGTTTTAGCAATTTTCCCTGTCTTCTATTTACTTAACTGTGGAGACATGCTTGACATTGACTACTGCTATATATAAAGAGAGCGCGCAAGTGAAAGCAGCAGCAGTCAATGTCAGGCTTGTCTCCACAGTTAAAGGGTTTATCCCATGACTAATGTAAAAAAAGAAAATCAGACATCATATAGTACATGGCGATCTCTTTTTAATAAACCTAGAACCAGCCCTGTACCTCACATGGATCCAGAGATCTTCCCATTCATTTGGGTACTTTCACACTTACGGCAGAGGATCCGGCAATCCGGACTCAAATGTATGCATTTTTTGTGAGACGGATCCGGATGCGGATCAGTCTCACAAATGCATTGCAATACCGGATCAGTCTTTCCGGTTGTTATCTGGAAAAAAACTGATCTGGTATTTATTTTCTCATTTTTAAAGGTGTGCGCATGCTCAGACCGCAAAACCGGATCCGTTTTGTCGGAACACTTGGGGCCGGATTCGGCATTAATGCATTTCAAGTGTTCAGGATTTTTGGCCGAAGAGAAAACTGCAGCATGCTGCGGTATTTTCTCCGGCCAAAAAACATAAGAGGGACCGAACTGATGCATATTGAACTGATTGCTCTCCATTCAGAATGCATTTGGATAAAACTGATTAGTTTTCTTCCGGTATTGAACCCCTGTGACGGTACTCAATACCAGAAAACAAAAAACGCTAGTGTGAAAGTACCCTAATTCTGATAGATTTATATCAAGTTGACAGCTCAAGGGGAGTGTTTTTTCTGCTGCAGCTAAGGGGGCATGTCTCAGCTCTCCCTATCACAGCTCAGGAGGCAGTTGAAGGTTGAAACTGAGCATGTGCGGCCTTCACAGTGAGCAGGTCAAAGAAATAAGAAAAAGAACAAACAGCAGGTGGCGTTCTACAGATATATGTTATTGAATAACTCAGGCTATGCTAAATCTTTTATTCTATACAATTACAAAAGTATTCAGATCCAGGTGCTGGTTTGAAAACTGTAGAATATTTTTTGTGGGACAACCCCTTTAAGTAAATAGAAGACAGGGAGTATTGCTAAGGCACAAAACGGACCACTATACAGCTATTTTATAATGGAAATGTACGATTTCAGTAATTCAAAAATGGTCAGTATCACTGCCTATACACATTACTAAAAAAACAAAAACAAAACGGTTACACTTTAAATGTACTCTGCAATACATTAAAAAAGCAAAGTAATTGGGCTCATCACAGTTCAACTGGATCAAAGAGTTTACCATGTCAATGGCAGTACTACTTCACAACTAATATTTATCTTAATATGCATGGCAGATAATGACATCACATAGCTACCGAATATCTGGAAACCTTAGTCCCAAATCTTAATTGCTTCTATGTAGAAACATACTTTTGAAAGGTTCTAAGCTTCTTCCTCAGCAAGCTCTCTAACGTCAAAACCTTTTGCATTAGGAGACATTTGACTGCGGTCTCTTCACGACTTGCAGGATTAATTCTCTGTGCAGTCAGCTTCCAAACATGAATTTCATGTTTCATTTCTACAATCACAAAATTACACAAAGTGATTAAAACTTGAAAGATAACCAAGACTATGTTTAATAATATATTTTTAACAATATAGGCAAAGTATGTGAGTAAATCCATTTAGAGGGGATCCTAAGAAACCTTTCAAGTTAAAGGAAAATTGCACAGGCAGAACTATACAGGTAAGTCATCTAAATATAGGAACCAATAAGCTCTTGTAGGGATAGTTTATTTTGATTTATCTGGTACTTGGAAGAGGGTCAGTACAACTACATGATAAATATACAATGTGCCTACCACTATAAGACTGGGCCCTCTTTCTGTAGTGATCCATTCCCCCCCCCCCCCCCAAATACTACATGTCGCAATATGGACAATATACATTCATGTAAATGAGCCAAGTTATCAATTTGTACTGACCATTCAGGTTCAACTTAAATCCTGCCCGACCTCCAAAACTTAAAATTGCTCTATATAATGAAATAGCAGTTTAATAAATGGAATTTCAGTTTTATATAAATAAAGCACATTTATCCACATGGCAAAATGTGGGCTGTAGACTGTAAAGTAGCACAGACAGGCATAATTCTGTTGCAGCCTACTCCATAGATGCCTATATGAGAAACCGAAGCTCCTAGGTAACAACTGCTCCAAAATACAATTTTTCTGTTGGATCTATAGTGAAATCTACAGAAAAAGACCTGCGTATCAGAGAAATATAATGACCCCATGCACTTCTATGGATGCTTTTTTACTGCAGTGAACAGAACATGGCCATGTACTAGAGGCCTTAAAAAGTTACAAAACTTTAAGGCTAGGGCTAGAGAGTAACTTTACTCACTTTGCTGTGAGCTTTGTCTACAACTTAATGTTGCACAGCTGTTTTATGGTGCAATTTGCAAACTGATTGAGGGTCTTAATTTTCTTTTGAAAAACATAATTTGATGCGTCTATGCTGACAAAGTCGCATACGACTTGCAACCATTGGTGTACTGCCAATATAGGCAGACCAAGCAGTTTCTATGGGGCCCACGGCACAGGTGTCCCGGAGAGCATGGAAGTCCCCGCACCCTACGTCTACTCTGCACAGACAGTTTATTCATAGTTAATAAGGGCCGGCATTGTTCTGTACAATAAAGTTTATTGAAAGAAGGAAAAAAACATCACACGCGTCTATTGGCCGGCTGGCCTCCCCGTTTCCTAAGTAACGTTAAACGCACATGCTGACGGCTGCCGGATGTTTAGATTCAAAGTGAGGAGCGGACGCGAGAGCGAGCGGCCGGGGACAGGACACCAGCGACGACCGGTCAGTGCGGAGATCGGAGAGGGGGAGGAACGTGTCTGACAGAGCACCCTGACTGCAGACCTCGGCGGTGGTCAGTGATGTCTTGTGCCTCCATAGGTAGCTAGACATCTCCCAGAAGCCGCACGTGGCCTTATGCGTTTAACTCTTTTAATGGTATGTTCACATCACCGCCTGTCCCATGACACCATGAGGTTTCTGCTATGGTTTCTCATTCTGAGTGGCACCATCCTGATCTCCGTTTAGTCCCATTGAGGATGAGATCCAGCTCCTACAGGCAGGCACCCAGCTTTCCTAGGGTCCTAAATATAATGTCCAGCTCCTAGAGGCAGGCACTCAGCTTTCCCAGGGTCCTGAGTATGAGGTCCAGCTCCTAGAGGCAGGCACCCAGCTTTCCTAGGGTCCTAAATATAATATCCAGCTCCTAGAGGCAGGCACCAGCTTTCTCAGGGCCCTGAGTATTGGGGGGGGGGGGGGGGGGAGAGAGAATCTGAAACCTCCAGGATTCCAGCTGCTTTGAAACTACAACTCCCAGCATGCCCTGACTACAGTTCATTGTCGTATGTCACATTCAGGAGGATTGGGGGGTAGTCCCCAGGACGCTGGGAGTCACGATTTGCTATACCACTGTAAGAAATAAAAATCGTTTTTATAAAGCAAAACGTTATTTTAAGAAAGGTTTTCCTTTTTAGAGTACTCGATTAATCGTAAAAATAAAAATCGGTACAATATTGCTAAAAAAAAAATTGTTTACTGCAGCCCTCCCAGCAACGGGCCAGGGGTGGGTAGTGGGCGTAGTTAGGGAGCCCAATTTAGATTCTTGCTATGGGGCCCAGTGATTTCTATGTATGCCCCTGCTTGCAACCAAAAATACAGCAAATTAGAATGCTTTGAAACTGTCACTTTGCAGTCATTATGTCATGAATGTCACAACACAATCCTATTCACTATCATTACTTGCAAAGGCATAATGCAACACTGCGATCTTGATGTCATTGGAGCAGAGTCCACACCATTTTTAAGAACTGAAATAAAAAAATACACAGCCTAAAATGTCAAGTACAGCCTTAACATAATAGTTACATAGTTAATAAGGTTGAAAAAATACTTAAGTCCATCAAGGAAGTGAGATTTCTACACATTTATGTCATTTACTTTGAAGAATTCATCTAAACCCTTTTTAAAACTGTCCACTGTTCCAGCTGTGGCCACGTCCTGAAGAAGACCTTCCATGCCCCTTATCAGTTTAGTCGCTCTCCTCTGTACTTTTCCCAGCTACAGAGCGTCCTTTTTACGGGCTGGTGCCCAGAATTGAACTGCATATTCCAGAAGAGACCGCACCAACGCTTTGTAAAGTGGTGCTCCATGAGTCAATGCTTGACAATATCCTGTTAGCCTTAGAAGAAGCTGATTGACATTGTATGCTGTTATTTAATTTACCATCTAAAAGGACACCCAAATCCTCCTCTAAGTGACTCTCCCAGTTTTACATCCCCTAGGACATATGAAGCAAAGAGATTATTACTACCAAGATGCATAACTTTTTGTTTATCCACATTGAACCTCATTTGTCAAGTTGATGCCCAATCATGCCCACATATGTTTGGTATTGCCGCATCCATAACGACCCAAACTACATAAATATCATGTAAATTATCCCCTACTGTGAATGCCTTAAAAAATAAAGAAAAAGACTGAATTGCCAATTTATTCTTAGTTGCCACCGAAAAAATGCAACAAGCGATAGAAAAGCGCCATTTACTCCAAAATGATACCAATAGAAAATACAAGTTGTCCCGCAAAAATGAAGCCCTCAAACAACTCTATAGAATGAAAAATAAAAAATAAAGTTATGGGTCTTGGGAAACTGCAATGCAAAAACATTTTTTTCTTTAAAAAAAAAGGGGGTTTTATTGCAAAAAAAGTAGTAAAATGTAAAAAAATATATATATTATTTGGTATCACTGTAAATTGTGCTGACCAAGAGAATAAAAGACATTATGTTATTTAGACTCAAAAATGAATGCTGTAAAATGTATAACTTAAAAACGCAGTGGCAGTATTACTGTTTTTCCCATCTCACTCCCAGAAACAGTTAATGAAAGTTAATCAAAAAGTTATGTGCACCCCAAAATGGTGCCATTAAAAACTAAAACTTGTCCCACAACAAACAAGCCCTCATAAAGCCATAAAGACTGAAAAATAAAAAAAAGTTATAGCTCTTGGAATGAGACGATGAAAAAAGGAAGAAAAACACTGTCAGTAAGGTCCAAAACAGGCTGGTCACTAAGGGGTTAACAGGGTTTGTTACAAGGAAATATTTTTACTGCCCTTCTGCTGTGCAGTTACATGTTCTAAAGCATTTTTTGACTTGTATTAGTGGGGGAAAAAGGGCTTATTAGCCATTGTGTGGTGAAGTAAGAAAATTGCAGCCTTTTTAGTGTGTATTAGTGGCAAAAAATATATATTATTAGCGATGCAGTTATATGTTCTAAAACCCTTTTTAGCATGTATTAGTGGCACAAAAAAAAGTATTTGCCGTTGTGTGGTGAAGTGAGAAAATTAGAGCACTTTTTGGCATGTATTAGTGGTAAAAAAATATATATATTTGCAATTTAGCTGTGCAGTTATATGTTCTAAAGCCCTTTTTGGCGTGTATTAGTGGCACAAATATATATATTTGCCGTTCTGCAGTGCAGTTATATGTTCTAAAGCCCTTTTTTGCATGTATTAGTGGCACACAAAAAAAGTATTTGCCATTTTGTGGTAAAGTGAAAAAATTACAGCCCTTATTGGCGTGTATTAGTGGCAAAAAAAATATATATTATTTGCCATTCAGCGGTGCAGTTATATGTTATACACGCCACAAAAGGCTTTAGAAGTGGAAAAAAGTAAGGGTCTATTTGCTATTCATCGGTGCAGTTATATGTTCTAAAGCCCTTTTTGGCGTGTATTAGTGGCACAAATATTTGCCGTTCTGCAGTGCAGTTATATGTTCTAAAGCCCTTTTTAGCGTGTATTAGTGGCACAAATATATATATTTGCCATTCTGCAGTGCAGTTATATGTTTTAAAGCCCTTTTTAGCGTGTATTAGTGGCACAAATATATATTTGCCATTCTGCAGTGCAGTTATATGTTCTAAAGCCCTTTATGGCGTGCATTAGTGGCAAAAAAAATGTATTTGCCATTCAGCGATGCAGTTATATGTTAGTTATACACGCCACAAAAGGCTTTAGAAGTGGAAAAAAGTAAGGGCTTATTTGCTATTCAGCGGTGCAGTTATATGTTCTAAAGCCTTCTTTGGCGTGTATTAGTGGGGGGGAAAAATGGCCTATTAGCCGTTGTGTGGTGAAGTGAGAAAATTAGAGACTTTTTTTTTTCTACCACCAGAAATGCTGTTATGTAGCTGACTGACATTAGCGATGCACTAATGTCAGCACTACATAACAGTATGTTTCTAACATTTGTCCCTGCAGCCGTTTTTGTAAAATAAGCACTTTTATAATATGCTAATGAGCCTCTAGGTGCCATGTGGGCGTAAAATCAGCACCTAGAGGCTCCGTCCACTCACTTTTTATCCCGCCCAGGTCCCCTGTTCTGCTCGCCCCGCTCCTCTTGATTGATGCCACGGTCCACCGCATCGTTGACGAAATCCTGCGCCTGCACCGTTCACTTCTGTGTTTGGCGCAGGCGCAGTGAGTAAAGGCCACTCTCCTGATGCCGGCTATGTCACTGTGATGTAGTCGGCGCAGGCACAGTGAGGAATCCAGCACCAGGAGAGCATCATTCACTCCATGCGCCGAATACAGAAGTGAACGGCGCGGTATTTAGTCTGCGATGCAGGGAACAGTGACATCAATCAAGAGGAGCTGGGCGGGCAGAACAGAAGACCTGGGCGGGATAAAGGGTGAGTAGACGGAACCTCTAGGTGCTGATTTTACGCCCACATAGCACCTAGAGGTTCATTAGCATATTATAAAAGTGCTTATTTTACAAAAATGGTTGCAGGGACAAATGTTAGAAACATACTGTTATGTAGTGCTGACATTAGCGCATCGCTAATGTCAGTCAGCTACATAACAGTATTCTGGTGGTAGAAGCCCTTTAAATGCCTTTTTATTTATTTGATCTAACAGTATGTCAGACAGAGAAGGGCCAGGCCCTGCACAGGGGAGTGGGAAAGGCCTAAATGTTTCTGCTGCAGGCACAGGTCGCAGCAGAGTAATTGGTCGTGGCAGCAGGGGTCACAGCGAGAGGTCTGAGCTCCAAGTGTCATCTAGCGGTCGTGTATTGACCAGCAATCCAGCGGTTCTTGAATGGTTGACTCAGTCAACCACTTCATCCAAAGTGACATCAGACACCCCAGCCACACTGTCATTGTGCCCCTCTGTGGCCTCCTCCTGATGCTGCTGCCACCTTCACACTGTCATTGGGCCACTCTGTGGTCTCCTCATGCTGCTTCCACCTCAGCACTATGTAATAGGGCCACTCTGGGGACTTCTCATGCTGTTCCCACCCTCCCCACTTCATGACTGGGTCACTATTTTGCCTTTCTGCCTGGATGACATCATTTATTTGACCCTTCTTCTGATCTGTCAGAAGGAAGGAAAAATGAGACGCACAACAGATCCTGTCTATGTAACAACTGTAAGGCCTGCATGACATGGTCCCTATTTTGCATCAGAATTGGCTTATGATTTGG
Source organism: Bufo bufo (assembly GCF_905171765.1). Classification (NCBI taxonomy): domain Eukaryota; kingdom Metazoa; phylum Chordata; class Amphibia; order Anura; family Bufonidae; genus Bufo; species Bufo bufo. The sequence goes on from NC_053391.1 coordinate 454,609,074, forward strand.
TAGCCAAAAGCAGTAGTGGGTACAAGACTCAGAAGACATGCAAATATTCCATTTACGTGTCATCTCTGTTTTGAATCCACTTCTGTTTTTTTTTGGCTTTAGCAAAATTGATGGATTACTGAGCAAATGCTGAAGGCAGATGCCCCATAGACAGGATCCGTTTTTTGGGGGTTAATGTTCTGACGGATCAGAGGAAGGGCAAAATAATCAGTGACTTCAACACAAACTTACTGCTGACACCCACTCCACTGTGTCAGTGGGGCTCTACCTGTATAAGCGTTTAATAGAACAGGTTCTGTAGACATATATGTGGAATTAGTGAATTGGTGTAAAAGGAGTGCGCTCTTTCACACTATGGTAGGATCTTGGGCCTCTGCACGGTTCTTTATACCTGGCGCTAACATTGACCTGTAAGGCTGAGTTTACACTTGAGTTATTTGGTCAGTTTTGGCACTGTAACTGCCCAAATAAGAGAAGTGTGCAGTGATTCTAAGAGCAATGCCTGTCATCTACATGTCATACAGACTCACAGTATTGTTTCACTAGCACAGCAGACTCCATATGCATGTTACTGCAAGGCACAGTGTTCTACACCACTATAAAGGCTCTTTGCAGCCAGGAAATGGCCGTTTAACGCGATTCGCCACAAATTTTTTTGGAAAATTAGATGAAATGAATTATTTACAATCACATACTCCTTCATATAGTCCCTTAAGAGTCCTTTAAACATTTTCCCACTACAGAAGTTAAACTAACTGGTCTATAATTACCCGTGGAGGACCTAGATCCTTTTTTGAATATGGGCACCACATTTGCCTTGCGGCAATCACTTGGCACTGTACCAGTACCTAGAGAATCTTTAAAAATTATAAACCAGAATAATACAAAATATACAAAATTTGTATCTGTACAGTTAGTTTGGTGTATAGATTTAAATAGGAGATGGGTATTATTTGAATCCAATATTTATTGTACAAGACAGATTTTTATTTAGATTTCTGTTCAGAGCAGTCTGGTTTTATTAGTACATTGATATCTCACCAGGCACCATGTGTTTAATAGACTGGTTACTGTAAAAAGCTGGTTTTATTGTAACATCTTTTCACTTACTGATTATTTTTTACATTGTTTTTAAAGTGTATCCATGGTTTATCTGGTTATAATAAAATATATGTAATGTATGCAGCTCATCTAATTTTGACAACCAATCATTTCTTTTCAAAGACTGGTTGTCACAGCCACTCCATTTCAATTATGTAGCTCATTATATGTATTTCATTTGTCTCTTCCACTATCGGAAAGCTTTAAGACTTGAAAAACCTCATACTTTTCAGATTTGACAAGTTTTCTTCTGAAAAGGAATATACAATAATTGGCCTTTTAAAAATAGAGCAGATTGAATCCATGAATGTAAAAATACTGAAATCAGTAAATGTTAAGAGAAGCAATTTGATTTCCCTGTTACTGATACAGCAGAGTTTTTGATTGCTAATCAGAAGATTTCAAGCTGCAAATGTTTTTGTTGATTGAAGTTGATTGTAGTTGCTTTGCCATACGCTGCGGCAATGAACTACACCTGTATTTCAGTAAACCTACTGTTCTGCATCTAAATTAAATATCTCCTTGTCCCATACATTGGTTTGAACATTTTCATGTTTGAATTTTGTTAGTTTATAGTAAAAATTTCCGCTTTTGGAGAGGAAGAGGCTCAAAAATAAAAATGGCCTGAAATTAGCACAAATTGATCCAAATGGTGCATGAAATATTACTATAATTGCCACTGGTCTTACAGTTTGAGTTAATTTTGAATGGAGAATAATATTAACAATGCCATATAGTGACAACTGGCTTTGTTCTTCCATCAACTTATCTTTAGTACAGTTTTCATACATTACAGTGTAGCATACATAATATAGTGTGCAATAGGAAACAATACAAGGCAAGAAACTACTTATCTTACCAACAATTTCACTGGGTTCCTTATTGTAAAGTTTTTTGTTCCAATACAAGATTCTTAGAAATGGGAAAGATACCAAAAGAACCAGGCAAATCCCTATGAACATATGTCCTGTGAATCCAGCAAAGTCCAGTCCCTAAGCATAAAGAGTAATTTGTTAAAAATAAAATAATAAAGTTTGAAAATGTAAAATAAATTAAACATGTGGTCATCAATCTGCAACAGTTAACAAGGCTATGTGTATACCCAAAGTTTAATTCACACTTAGCCTTCTCATTCGCATTTCTGTATGTGTTTTGTAAAAATAGTAAAATTTGTTAATCTAATCTAAAAATAAATTACAAAAACAGAAAAAAAACTCTAAATCATCACAAAAGACAAGTGAATACAGCCTTAATGAGCCTCATTCACACTACAGTGTTTTGGTCAGCGATTTCCATCAGTAATTGGGAGCCAAAACCAGGATCGGAGCCTCCACAGACATAAGGGAAAGATCTGCACCTGTTCGGTGTATAGAGCCGAACCTGGTTTTAGCCAATCAGTGACCAAAGCACTGACTGTGTAAATAAGGCTTTAGGCCTTTGTTAATGTGGTCAACATTTAACACCTATTTCTTAAAACCAATACCAAAAAGAAAAAAAAATTATAATACCTACACAAGTGCAGATTAAAAAAAGATTTCAGCTTTTTTTTTGCGCAGATTTCTGTGCGTTTCCGCACCAGATCCAACCAAAAGCTGTGTGTGTTAATTGTGTTTTTTTGTGCATATTTGATGTGGTTTTGTTGCAGTTCTCATCCTTCTATTGAAATGGCGAAATCTGTACCACAAATCGCACAATGGACATGCTGTGGATTTCTAAGTCTGCATGTCAGATCAATTCCCGCACAGAAGAAAAAAGGAAACTGTATATGAGATGTGTCTACTCTCATACACTTTGCTGGTACTGTATTATTCTACAGTTTTTCTGGATGTAAATCTGCACATAATCCTCATCATATGCAGATATCCCAAATGGGGTTTTACGGTTTGTTAATTTTTTAAGGACTTTTTGCATCTTTTGTTTGATATTGGCTGTAACTCTGTGAATTATTAAATACAGTACAAACATGCTTTTTATGTGTGTTTTTTTTCCACTTGTATTGTGTTGTGTTTTTGAGTGATTGACTTTTTTTAATGGCATTATGCTCTGGGAGTGGCTTTTCTCATCATCTAACATTTTTTTACCATAGACATCCAGTCTTTTTTTGCCCCTCTAAAAACAAACATGGCATTGTGTATTAATTTTTTTTTCTGCTTTAAATTTATATATAATATATACACACATTTTGTTTTACAATAGCTTTTTTTCATACTGATCTACAAAGGAAGTGACAGAGGTAAATACTTTCCTGTTGAAAAAGTAATTTGTATATCTTCCTTATTTAAGCCAAAATTAGGAGTTAAACAAAACAAATTTTAAAGTGTTAGAAAGGCCTCAATGTTATGCACCGAAACAAATGCACCTTAAAGTGTCATGTTTTCATAAAAAATAAAATAAAAATCAATTTTAGCATATGTTACTGCAGCATTATGCATATAGCCTAAGGGACATGTGCTTTCTCAGGTGGAGTGTCCTTCCTACTGCATCTGGTGGCAGTTGAAGGATAGAACTCAGCATGTGCTTCCGTCTCAGTGAGCGGGACAGAGAAATTACAAAAAGAGCAGTAGGTGGCTCTATACAGAGATTTCATTGAATAATGCAGTAGCTATAGTGAATTTTTATTACAAATGTATTCAGATCCAGGTGCTGGTTTAAAAATTGTAGAATATTTTTTGTGGGACAACTCTAAGGCTCCATTCACACATCCGTAATAATGGGTCCGCATCCGTTCCGCAAATTGCGGAACGGGTGCGGACCCATACATTCTCTATTGCGGACAACAGGCCTTTCTATGGGGGTGCCGGCCGGGTGTATTGCGGATCCGCAATGCACTACAGACGTGTGAATGGACCCTTAGTGGGAGTTGGGCCTTATTTACACATGCACAATTGTCAGAAGAAACAGGAGCTTGTTCTGAAAGTGCCTGGAAACATTCTCTCTTTTAATTGGGAGTAGCAGCACAGCATCAAACAGGTAAGTCAGTAGATGTGTGTGTGGCTATGTTGGGGTATTAATAGTAGTGACATCTGTGTAGCAATATTAGTGGAAGTAGGGGTAATGGAGGTGGCAGTAGGAGGATTAGCAGGAGGGAGTATCATTCGCAGCAGTGGTGGCAACAGCAGCAGTCATATTGTACAGGACATGATGGTAGGTAGGCAGATAGCTGCAGCAACAACAGTGTGATGGGGCAATGTCAGCAACAGCAGATCTATTCATCGGCATCAGCCAGGGGAGTGTGAAAACCCTCTCTAAGATGACACTGGAGGCTGGACGAGAGAGTGCAAACTGGGACAGTTCTGGCCACTGTTCCAATCTGCCTCCCCAGCAGTCAATGGGGTATGTTCTGCGGAAAGGTCAAAGTCATTTAGATAGTAAGACTATTTCAATTTTTTTTAAAATAAAAAATGGACAGCATGGAAGAAGCATGAGTATCTTAACAAAATTAAATTTTGAGGACGGCACGGAATTGCATCACTACGGACAAATGGCCGAAAGTTCAACTGATGGACTATGGCAAAAACTGCACCTGATGAGATGGAGAAGAAATCAATTTCAGATTATTCACTTTTGATAAAAACGTGGAACTGCACAACAATGGACACATGACCAAAAGTCCAATGATGGCATATGGCAAAAACTGCAGCTGATGACCGAGAACAATTACAATTAAAAACAGGATTACTTTTTTGATGAAGGCATGGAACTGCTCTACATTTACGACACTAAGTGGTACCTTAGCAACTGCACCACCAGCAACTCAACCAGGTGGGAGTGCAGCTTGCACACAAGCTAATTACTGGTGTTGAATATTTATTTCATCTAGTTATAGAGGTCTCATGATGGAGCAGAGGACACGGAGGAGGGTGAGACTGAGCAGGAGAATAAGCAGCCAATGTTGACAAGGACAATGTACTGCTTCTGGATATAGGCTGGCCGCTACATAGAAAACCAGGAGAAGGAGGACAGACTTGTGATTTAGAACACTGGCCAGTTCTATTTTCCCACAGGATCTGCTAATGCCACCTTTAAAAGAGAGCCCTGGTACCTATGTTTGTGTTTGAACGCTTATTTTAATCCTGCAGATCTTGCACACAGCTCTGGTTTTGTGTGCCAGCATCATGAGGGAGTTCCATGCACAGAGCTTTAGGCAGACAAGCTTGGCCTAGGTCTGGCATATTTTAAGCCTGTGTCCACAGCATTAGCAGCATCACCAGTTCCCGAGCTGACCACAAAAGAAAAAGAATTGGCCCGGACAGTTTTTTGGGAGGTTTTGGCCTTTATATGTCTGTATTGCCACTGCCCTCCGCCTCAGATGTTGTCTCCTCAGCACCCTGTTCCAGCTCCTGTCCAACACACAATCATCCTCATAGCCACTTTTATCAGACTGTGAAATGTGATGGTGAGCATTTTGGCTCAATCCTTATTCCCTGCTCAGTATTTAACCTGAGTCCCACTGTTGCTACCACTACTCCTACCACAGATACAAGGGCCACTACTACTACCACCAGCTGGATGGCTGGTGCTGCTACTACCCACATTCTGATATTCTGATGTCAATGCCTGGATCTTGTGTTTTCCAGATGTATTATAAGACCCAAAAATGAAAAGTCATATGTTTGGTGCAATTAAATGTTCCTCCCCTTGAACAAACACATTGCACACTGGTATTGACAATTTGCTCTGGTAAAAATGAAATTTTTGCAGTTAACAAGATGATGTAGCACGCTGCGTTGCGCCTCTTCCTCCCTCCTACCCAGCCGTGCCATGTGATCCACGCTGAGACAGGTCCTGTCACGCTGTTCCGAGCATCTACAGTAGCTGAGTTTGAGACCGCACCTCCAGAACGGTCTCCTCCTCCTCTGTCGGCACTCCCTGAATGCTTGCCACGGTACTGGCGTTTCCACACTTCCTGGACCTCCATGCCCTCTGCCCTTTTGCTCCGGCTTTTCTTGCCCTTTGACATCGCCTGGACAGAGGTTTGAGGAGCTGTCACTCCACGCTGTGCTGGATATCTTGATGTATCCTACCCCTCCCTCCTGTCATTGGAACTTACCATTTGACCTAGTGTGACTGGCTTGCTCTCCCTGGGTCCGCTGTGTCTCGTCTGCCCCTTGTTTCCCAGTCTTGAGTTGACCTGGACTCTCCTGCTTGTTCCTGCCTTGCTTTCCTGGTTCCCTGCAGTTGTGGGCATTTGACTGCAGGTTGGAAGGTTTGAAAATCCGCCCCCCTATAATCTTCAGTGTATTTGTGACTTATTCTCCCCCCAGCTCCTTGTATTCAGCTCCTCCACCGCTAACTTTCAGTAATTGCTGCAATGACCCCTCAAACTGGGAAGATATGTTTTCCTTTACGGAAAACTTACTGGAAAATTATGTATTCTGGCTTTTGTTTACATCCCCCACCCTTTTCTTTTGGGTTACTTAATTCTTTGTAAAACTTTATAGATTGTTGGCCTGAATGCCCAGTGATAATTAAGATTTTAACTGCGTTATTGACGCAATGATTGATAGGATTTCAATGGGGGGGGGGGGGGGGGTAAGATGCAGATGCCCCTACAAGGTTCACCCCTGGCAAGATTTGGTCAGGAATCAGGTTTTGTTGATATATGGAGCCTTGTAGCGAGAGGGAAGAGAGCCTACTCATGCATAAGCAGGTCCGGAAATTCTATGTCCAGGATAGATCTGCCGTTGATAAAAACTACTTGAGTTGTATTAATATAATAAAAAACCGTGGCTGCACCACCTATGAAACTAGGAATCGGTGACCCACCAAAAATTTGCTAAGAAATTAATATAGTTAAATTAGAAATTAATACAGGTAAATTACTTGAGTTGTATTAAGCGGCTGAAATATTAAGCCAGGGCTCTATCGGACCATGTACCTCCCTCCCTTGAGGTTTCCATGGGGGACAATAAAGCTAGGGGAAGAGCCCCTTTTAGGCTAAATCCCCGTTGGATTTCCTTAATGGATAACCATGATATTATGGAGCAGGACATGACTCGATTTTGGGACATTAATTATAATTCAGTAAGTATTCAACTAGTCTGGGATGCATTTAAAGGCCTATATGAGGGGAGTATTTGTTAGCAACATTTCTAACCTAAGAAAGGAATATCTTAAGGATCTTAAGGATGCAGTGGCAGCTGCTATGATTGAATTCTCCAGAAATAAAACAGAGAATAGAGAAAGTATGGAGAAGGTAAGTCAGAAAGGCCCAGCAAAGGCTCTTTTTCAAGGGACAAAAATATTTTGTTGTATCAGGAAATCCAGGGAAACTATTAGCCAGGGTTATTTCGAACCAGGAGAAAAATAAACAAATATTTAGCATTCGGGCACCTTGAGGGGAATAGTTGAAGATCAGGAGCATATAAAGCAAACTTTTGTTAGGCATTTTGCTGAGCTATACAAATCAGATAATATGTCAGATGAACTTCTTGATGTCTATTTAAATTCTATTGACTTACCTATTCTTACAGATAGTCAAAGACAATACCTTGATCTTGACTTTTCCCCTCAGGAGCTTTAAAAGCTGGTTTGGGTAATTTTTCCCCTGGCTTAGATGGATTCCCATACGAATTTTATCACAAATATAGTGGGGTTCTCCTCCCATGGCTATTAAAGGTGTTTTATCAGTCATTGAAGGACAGTACTCTTCCTGATTTAATGTTAGAAGCCATGATAGTATTAATACCAAAAAAGGTAAAAATCCCCTAGATACAGAGTCCTATAGGGCGGTCTCCCTATTAAATACCGACGTGAAGCTTTTTTCAAGGATTTTGGCCGCCAGACTTGCTAAGGTTATTACATCAATTATTCATCCTTATCACAATGGCTTCATTCCTAACAATGGTACACATTATAATCTTCATCGTGTCTATGCAAATTTACAATCCACCTGGGCGGGGGGGGGGGGGGGGGGGGAAGGGGTTCGCCTGCTCCATCCTGTCTCTTGATGCCTCTAAGGCTTTTGACAGGGTGGAGTGGAAATTCCTCTGGAGGGTCTTAGGAAAGATGGGTTTTGGGGCCAGATTCATAAATATGATTGAAATTTTATACAAGTTCCCCAGAGCTAGTCTGAATATTAATGAAAGTTTAACAGAGTTTCCCCTTGAGTAGAGGCACCCGCCAAGGGTGTTTTTTCCCCATTACTTTTTGACATCTATATTGAAACCTTGGCAGTAATGGTGAGGCAGAATTCTACGATTGAAGGATTTGGGACATTAGGAATAGAAGACGGAATTTCTTTATATGCAGATAACGTTTTATTTTTTCATAAATAATACTAATTTAATGCTCCTAAGAATTATTCAATTAGTTAATTCCTTTGGGGACATATCAGGTCTAGATATTAACTGGTCTATCTTATGCCGATAGATAGATTTGAACTTCCCAAAGAGGGGCCCCTTAATATGTTGAAGATCTCTGAGTCCTTTGAGTATTTGAACAGTACAATTTCCCCTAAGATTGAAGATTTTTTGCACCTGAATTTAAATCCATTGATAACTAAAGTGAGATCTAAAGTTGCAATATGGCTCAGAATTCCTTTATCTAGAGCCGATAGAATATCCTTAAGTAAGATGGTGATTTTACCTCAGTTCCTTTATGTTCTTAGGAACTCCCCAAAATGGATTGACGATAAGGTTTTTAGGTTAGTTGATAGAATCATCAATGACCTACTGTGGGGAAGAAAGCGAGTAAGACTTCAACTGCAACTTCTATATAAGCCGATAGAAAAAGGAGGGGTGAACCTTCCTTACTTTAAGGCAGGGATGCTCAACCAGCGGCCCTCCAGCTATTGTAAAACTACAACTCCCACAATGCCCTGCTGTAGGCTGATAGCTGTAGGATGTTCGGGCATTGTGGGAGTTGTAGTTTTGCAACAGCTGGAGGGCCGCAGGTTGAGCATACCTGCTTTAAGGGATATTTTATATCTGCACAGCTATGGCTCTTTTGTCATTGGAATAAAAGCCCACAATGTTGGTCATTGGTGAGTAGATCGGGCTACGACAATATGTTTACCTTACTTGAATCCGGGCAGTTATCTAGTAAGCGCCAGGAGTATGTCGAGACAAGAAAACGGTTTAGTAAGTCCTGGCACACTGTTAGAGGGTGGCTGGGAATAAAGGGTTCCCTATCTTGTACACCCCTTTGGCATAATTTTCAACTGCAAGTTCTAGATCAACTAGGAGGTGATCAATATTGGCAAAAAAATACCATTCTCTATCTTTCACAAGTGGTGAGGCAGGGAGAAGTACTTTTGTTTTTGGAGAAAGCACAAAGAGAATATATCCAATTTACTATGGTTTAGATATCTACAGTAGTGATGATCGAGCACCAAAGTATTTGTGTGCTCGGCCAAGCACCGGAGTATAATGGAAATCAATGGGATACAACCAGGCACCCCCTGCTCTGAAGAGGGGAGGGTGCCTGGTCCATTGGAAAAGGTCAGAAAGTGACAAACCCCACTGAAATGGATCGGGAACACCATGCAGACGATGTCAACATTTTGTCAGAGTTGTACGCTACTTTTATAGACTGACAAAAATACGCACAAAAACCCCCAAATATTTTACAAACATTCTTTCCTGTATATTGAATTGTATATAAAATAAAAAATTATAAAAAATTACAAGCAAGAGACACTCCGAAACAGCCTGCATATCACATAAAGGAGGGCCTCATTCACATTGTGGTACAATTGTTCAGGTAGTGGGACTCCTACATTCTGGCCTGCTGGTGACCCTCAAAAACATTTGGATCAAGGGCCTGCTGATCTGACCATCTAAAACCTTAGGGGTGAGGGCCTGCTGCAGCATTGCTGACTCTAAATAACGTCTGGGCGATTGCACGTCCCCGTGACTGCGATGATCCATTTGGAGGTCTGCTCTATCAACTTCCGATGTTCTTTTCTGCGCCTACCATGGTGATCATAGTTAATGGGGAATCGGGGTTCAATGCCAGAGAGGGAGCTTGAGAAAGGAATACCACATCCAAGGGAGGTCAATGCCTGAAATCTGTTTGGGTGGAGAGGGTGGGTCAAGTTATTAAAGCAGAAACATCCAAGGAAGGCAGCAGGCACGCAGCAATTACCCACTCCCGACTTGGGGAGGTAGTGATAAATAACAATACAGGACTCTTAAGATACCCTGTTATTGGAATGAGTAATAAAAGATTACAGGGAATGTCACTGCAGTATTTTGGATGAGGAAACGTTATACAGGAGGCGCCCTGCTGCCGCTTTGTTGACTCTAGATAACTTCTGCCTGATCTCACGTCCCCGTGACGTCCACGATCCATTTGGATATCTTCCCTATCAACTTTCGATGTTCTTTTATGCTCCTAACATAGTGACCACAGTAACGGGGAATCATTGTTCGATTTTGGAGAGGGAGCCTGATAAATGGCTACGGCTACTACTTCAAAGAAAGGCAGCATGAGTTGCGGGCCTGCCTGTGAGATGACCCAGTAAAAGATTTTAGGTGCGGGCCTTCTGGTGAGCTGAGGTGGAACAGACATACCCAACTTTAATTTGATGGCTGTATTAATTTGCAGGTGACTGTGATACAGCTCCACAGATTGTTTCCATTTGGATCTTTCTAAGCAATCTGTGGCCTTAGTCTTTTATCCAGACTCATTGCCATTGTGCCACTATGTGGCCTCCTCATGCTGCCATCTCCACACCATGTCACCTTGCCACTCATTTTTATCACCATGCAGCTGCTGATACCGCTTAAAAGGGCTTAAAGTGATCACCAGGCCCACAATTTAATTAAGGTTTTGTAATTGATAAACCCAACTTGCATTTGTGGGCTGCATCAGTGGCGTAGCTAGAATTGACTGGGCCCCACAGCCAAATTTTGAATGGGCCTCCATCCCACAGTAATTTTTTAGCGGGCCCCTTCCTTTCATGCCTCTTCCATTCCTGCGACTAGTAAAGATCGCTCTCTCAGGCCAGGGCCGGCAGCTGTTCCATAATTTTTATACACTGTCTATAATGACACTGTATATCCATTAAATAAAAAAATAATGGCTGCACACACAAGCAGTAAAGCTGAGAAATGGGGATCATTCTAAATTCAAGTGGTACTATACCTACTATTTGGATCAATGTAAGCTCTTAGCGCACATTTTGATCAAACTTGTGTCGGGCCCATCCACCAGGCGTCAAGGTGGCTGAGGGTGGCGCCTCTTATAGACTGAGCACTCGCCCATCTGCCTGGGGCTTCTGAGCAAAGTACAAATATAGCTAGTTCCTTCACTGCCCTGATAATGTGGACTTGGATAAGTCCAAGAGGCGGTAGATTAGTGATGGGGACCTGTCCGCGGAAGCCACCTTGACGCCTGGTGGATGGGCCCGACACAAGTTTGATCAAAATGTGCGCTAAGAGCTTCCATTGATCCAAATAGTAGATATAGTACCACTTGAATTTAGAATGATCCCCATTTCTCAGCTTTACTGCTTATATGTGTGTGCAGCCATTATTTTTTTTATTTATTATGTTTGCCTTATGGATGTGCACCCATGACTGATTATGTATAAGAATATGCTAGTCTAAATTTTCTTGTAATAAACTGTATATCCATTAGTCTTCCTCATCCTGGATGGGCCCCTTCTGGGTCAGGGACCCAAAGCTACAGCTTCCCCTGCTTACCCTATAGCTACGGCCCTGGTCTGCATTAATCTGCAGGTGACTGTGATACAGCTCCACAGATTGCTTAGAAAGATGCAAATAGAAACAAATCTGTGGCCTTAGTCTTTTATCCATACTCTGTCATTGTGACACTATGTGGCCTCCTCATGCTGCCATCTCCACACCATGTCACCTTGCCACTCATTTTTATCACCATGCTGCTGCTGATGCAGCTTAAAAGGCCTTAAAGTGATTACCAGGCCCACAATCTAATTAAGGTTTTACGCACAAAACCAAAGTAAAACATCGATTTTATCGGAAAAATTTATTGAAAACATTCTTTCCTGTATATTTACTTGTTTATAAAGTGCAAGTCCTGCCACAAATTACAATGAAGAGGCATTCCGATACAACCTGTATATCACAAAGGATGGCCTCATTCACATTAAGTTGCGGGCCTGCAAGTGAGCTGACCCTCTAAAACCTTATGGGCGAGGGCCTGCTGCTAAGCTGACCCTCTAAAACAGGGGTGCACAACCTGCGGCCCTTGATACCATTCTGTGCGGCCCCCAACCATCTGATAACAGACATGTATGTCTATGTCTTGTGGCTACTCAAATATATTTTTCATGTATTCTCCCATTAGATGGAAGTACTAAAAATGTAACTAGACAATTATAGTATATACTGTATGTACAATATGTACATAAATTACAGTATTTCAGTTGTTAATACCCTTTTAAAATTTTATTTTTGGCCCTGGTCATTGGTTCAGTCTGACAATGTGGCCCCCAAGCAGAAAATGTTGTTCTGACCCTCTAAAAAAAAAAAGTGAGTTCAGGGCCTGTAGTTCAGCTGACCCTATTAAAAAAGTACGAGGACGAGGAGGAGGAGGACGAGGAGGACGACGAGGAGGAGGACGAGGACACAAGATTCAACCATATACACTTTTTGTGGTGGAAAAGGTGCATGGGAATACACTACAGTAGATTGAGTACATTATAAATGATAGATTGAAATTGCCTTTAATGTTCATCATCAGCTCAGCTCTCCTCTGGTGGAGTTGAGAAGTCAGGGACAAACCAGGCCTTTGCCAGTGGACAAGCTCATACACCTATCTGTTATAATGCCACCAGCAGTACTAAATACACGCTCAGACAAAATGCTGGCGGCAGGGCAGGCCAGCACCTCCAAGGCGTAGAGCGCAAGTTCGTGCCACGTGTCCAGCTTGGACACCCAGTAGTTGTAAGGCACTGAGGGATCATTTAGGATGCTGACACGGTCTGCTATATATTCCTTCACCATCTTCCAAAACTTTTCCCTTCTTGTACCACTAGGCCGCGCTTCAGGGTGAGGTTGCTGGAGGGGTGTCATGAAAGTGTCCCATGCCTTGGGGAGTGTTGCCCTGCCTTTGTTGGAACTGCTGTGTGTTCTTCTTGTCTCCCTTCCTCGGTTGCCTAAGGAAGTATGGACTGCAGTCAGCGTTGTCAGATGGAAAATTTTGGAGCAATTTTCCAACAAGGATCTTCTGGTATTGCACCATTTTGCTTGTCCTCTCCACCAGAGGAAGGAGAGATGAGAAGTTCTCCTTGTAGCGGGGGTCGAGAAGGGTGAACACCAAGTAATCCGTGTTATCTAAAATGTGTAGAACGTGTGGGTCACGGGAAAGGCAGCCTAGGTCTCTGGAAAGGCAGCCTAACATGAAGTCAGCCATGTGTGCCAGAGTACCAACAGGCAAGACGTCAATGTCGACATCAGGATGACTCTCCATCTCCTCATCCTCCTCTTCTGCTCATCCACGCTGAACAGATGGAATTAAAGTTCCATGGGTACTACCCTCTGTAGCAGAGGCAACTGTCTCCAGATCCTCCTCTTCTTCATGGTCCAATTCGCACTGAGAAGACAAACTAAGGGTGGTCTGGCTATCACCCTGCGTAATGTCCTCCCCTATTTCCTCGTATGCCACATTCAGAGCGTCGTCCTTAATTGTGAGCAGCGATCTTTTGAGTAGACACAGCAGTGGTATGGTTACGCTGATAATAGCGTTAGCACCGCTAACCATCTGTGTGGATTCATCAAAGGTTTTTAAAACCTCACAGAGGTCTGACATCAATCCCCACTCCTCGCTTGTGAATGGTGGCAGTTGACTCAAAAGGTGACGACCATGTTGCAGCTGGTATTCCACAACTGCCCTCTGCTGCTCAAAGCCTGGAAAACATGTGGAACGTAGAGTTCCAGCGCGTGCTCATGTCGCACAACAGCCGGTGAGCTGGAAGCCGCAAGCACTGCTGCAGCTTTGACAGACCGGCTGAAGCTGTGAACAACTAGCGGAAATGGGCACACACCCGGCGCGCCTTCACTATTAGCTCTGGCAAAGTGTGTTAGTGGTTTAGCGGTTTATCAAAACCTAAGTTTAAGACGTGGGCTAGGCATGGGATGTGTGTCAGGTTGCCGAGATCCACAGCTGCCACAAAGTTACGGCCATTGTCAGACACAACCATGCCTGGTTGTAGGTTGAGTGGCGAGAGCCACAGCTCGGTTTGGTCCCTTATACCCTGCCACAGCTCTGCAGTGTTGTGCAGTTTGTCCCCTAACCAGATCAACTTCAGCACGGCCTGTTGACGCTTACCCACAGCAGTGCTACACTGCTTCCAGCTAGTGACTGATGGCTGACTGCTGCTGGAGGTGGAAGTGGAGGAGGCGGCGGCGGAGAAGTGGGGATTGGAGCCAGTAACATAGCTGCTGGCGGAGACCCTGATGGACGTAGAGCCCGCAATCCTGGGAGATGGGAAGCACCTGTGCCATCCCAGGGTACGACTCACTCCCGGCCTTCAACATTCACCCAGTGTGCGGTCACGGAAATGTAGCATCCCTGGCCACCAGCACTTGTCCATGTGTCTGTGGTTAAGCGGACCTTCCCAGTAACTGCATTGGTCAGCGCACGGGTGATGTTCTGGGACACATGCTGGTGTAAGGTGGGCACGGCACACTGTGCAAAATTGTGACGGCTGGGGACTGCGTACCGAGGGACAGCCGCTGACATCAGGCTGCGGAAGGCCTCAGTGTCCACAAGCCTAAATTGCAACATTTCAAGGGCCAGTTATTTTGAAAGTTGTGCATTTAGTGCAGTGGCCTGTGGGTGGGTGGATATTTTGCGTTTAAATGACTGTTGACATTTTGATGCTGCGCTGGGACAGGGAAGTGGATGTTGCTGCTGATGGTTCATGCGAAGGACCAGGTGCAGAGCGAGGGGTATCCAGGGCTGCACCTTCGACAGGGGATTCCCCCTCTGTACGGCTGTCCTCACTCTGCTTTTCACCTTCCCATATTGGGTCAGTGACTTCGTCAACCACCTCATCTTCCACTTCCTCACTCTGCTCATCCTCCTGACTTGACCTAACCACAACCTCGGTGATTGATAATTTAATTGTGCAAAGTTGTACTCACAGTTTTTTTTATACTTTTCGAAATAGTGATTATTTTGCTATATAGAAGGTGTCTGCAGTGACTTGTGACATCTGTGCAGCAATACCTTCTGTGTGTCAGGGGCAGAGATGGGAAGAATATTAGTGAAAATAATATTTTTTTTCCCATAATCCACATTTTTGCCGTCAATGGTGTAATCCGTGATTTGCACTTCAATACATTGTGTGGTTGTCAGGCCCAGATATAGTGAAAAATATAAATATAAACTTTATCAGAAAACAGTGTCTGTACCGCAGATTACAAAATTCTGGGCCTAATCTAGTGTCCATATTCTGTGTTTGTGTGACATATACTGTCCTGTCTTTAGCGGACTGTAAAACAATCTGTGCCACATCTATTGACAAAACTATTAATATGAAGTAGGCGAGCACTAAGGGATGGACATACAGAGGCCGTATCCCTGGGTGCAATGAAACTGTGCCTGCTAACAATGCACCAGAAAAAAAAAAAAAAAACACATCCCCCGGCTTAATGTCCAACTTAGCTGAGCGGCGCAAGACAGCACTGTCCAAGTCAGGCCAGTGCGAACAGTTGGTCGATTGGATTGCTGAAGATAATGCTTCGTTGGTTAAGCACCACCCTCTCTTCCACCAAGTCCAGTCTCTGTAGCCAAGAGTCTGGTCAACCAAATACTCTCTCTGATCATCCTTCTTCCCACCATGGAGAGGCTTGCCAAACGAGTGATCCCACACTCGGATATTCCGAGGAACTCTATCCAGCGCCATTATTACATTTGGCCCTCACACCCAGCACGCTTGAAGAGGGACCTGAGATATTGTGCCTTGATTCCAAACCTCTTGAGCCTTCACAGTCTCAAGAAGATGACGGCGGTGAACGGCAATCATTTGTTCACGAGGTGAATGATGATGCGACACAGTTACCAATCACTGAGGTTGTGGTTAGGTCAAGTCAGGAGGACGAGCAGAGTGAGGAAGTGGAAGAGGAGGTGATTGATGAAGTCACTGACCCAAAATAAGAAGGCGAAAAGCCGAGTGAGGACAGCAGTACAGAGGGATAGGGATCCGCAGCACCGCAACAGGCTGGAAGAGGCAGTGGAGTTGCAAAAGGGAGAAGCTGGCCCACACCAAACAGGGCCGCAATCGTTACACTGAGCACCCCCATGCGTAAATCTACCTTGCCAAGCGATAGGTGTTCCGCAGTATGGCGCTTTTTTGAGGAAAATGCAGACGACAAAAGAGTGGTATTTTGCAACCTGTGCCGTACCAAAATGAGCTGGGGCGTGAACACTAGCAACCTCACCACCAGCATGATCCGCCACATGGCATCCAAGCACGCTAACAAGTGGGCTGAATGCCTGGGTCCACAATCTGGGTCTGTGGGTCACATCACTGCCTCCTCTTCCCATGTGTTACACACTGCTGGCCAATCCCCTGTCGAACGCACAGGCCCGGATTCCCCTCGCCCTGCACCTTGTCCTTCGCATGAACCATCAGCAACAACATCCACTTCTCTGTCCCAGCGCAGAGTCCAAATTTCCATAACACAGTCATTTGAACGCAAACACAAATATCCACCCACCCACAGGTCATAGCACTAAATTTGCAACTTTCGAAATGACTGGCCCTTGAAATGTTGCCATTTAGGCTTGTGGACACTGAGGCCTTCTGCAGCCTGATGTCGGCAGCCGCCACTATTTTGCATGGTGTGCCGTGCCCACCTTACACAAGCATGTGTCCCAGAACATCACTTGTGCCCTAACCCAGTGTTTCCCAACCAGTGTGCCTCCAGCTGTTGCAAAACTACAACTCCCAGCATGCCCGGACAGCCTTTGGGTGTGAGGGCATGCTGGGAGTTGTAACACTGCCCTAACCAATGCAGTTACTGGGAAGGGCCACTTAACTACAGACAAATGGACAAGTGCTGGTGGCCAGGGACACTACATTTCCCTGACCGCACACTGGGCGACTGTTGTGAAGGCCGGGAGTGAGTCGTACCCTGGGATGGCACAGCTGCTACCCACTCCCCTACGTCCATCAGGGCCTCCACCAGCAGCTATATTACTGGCTCCAATCCCCACTTCACCGCCGCCTCATCCTCCACTTCCACCTACAGAAGCAGTCAGCCATCAGTCGCTAGCTGGAAGAAGTTTAGCACTGCTGTGGGTAAGCATCAACAGGCCATGCTGAAGTTGATCTGTTCAGGGGACAAACTGCACACCACCGCAGAACTGTGGCAGGGTATAAGGGACCAAACCCACTCAACCTACAACCAGGCATGGTTGTGTCTGACAATGGCCGTAACTTGGTGGCGACTTTGGAGCTCGGCAACCTGACACACATCCCATGCCTAGCCCACGTCTTAAACTTAGTGGTTCAGCGGTTTATCAAAACCTACCCCAATTTGCCAGAGCTACTAGTGAAGGCGCACCGGGTGTGCGTCCATTTCCGCAAGTCTTCCACAGCTTCAGCCAGTCTGTCAACGCTGCAGCAGCGCTTGCGGCTTCCAGCTCACCGACTGTTGGCCAGGCTTTGTGAGCAGCAGAGGGCAGTTGTGGTATACCAGCTGCAACATGGACGTCGCCTTTTGAGTCAACTGCCACTATTCACAAGCGAGGAGTGGGGATTGATGTCAGACCTTTGTGAGGTTTTAAAAAACTTTAATGAATCCACACAGATGGTTAGCGGCGATAACGCTATTATCAGCGTAACCATACCACTGCTGTGTCTACTCAAATGATCGCTGCTCACAATTAAGGACGATGCTCTGAATGTGGCAGACAAGGAAATGGAGGAGGACATTACACAGGGTGATGGCCAGACCACCCTCAGTTCGTCTTCTCAGTGCGAATTGGACCATGAAGAGGAGAAGCTGGAGACAGTTGCCTCTGCTACAGAGGGTAGTACCCATGGAACTTTAATTCCATCTGTTCAGCGTGGATGGGCAGAAGGAGGATGAGGATATGGGGAGTCATCCTGATGTCGACATTGACGTCTTGCCTGTTGGTACTCTGGCACACATGGCTGACTTCATGTTAGGCTGCCTTTCCAGCGACCTAGGCTGCCTTTCCAGCGACCCTCGCGTTATACAAATTTTAGTTGGAACATGAATTACTTGGGTTACTTGGTGTTCACCCTTCTCAACCCCCGCTACAAAGAGAACTTCTCATCTCTCATTCCTCTGGTGTAGAGGACAAGCAAAATGGTGCAATACCAGAAGATGCTTGTTGGAAAATTGCTCCAAAATTTTCCATCTGACAACGCTGGCGGCAGAGTCCGTACTTCCTTAGGCAACCGAGGAAGGGAGACAAGGGGAACACACAGCAGTACCGACAAAGTCAGGGCAACACTCTCCAAGGCATGGGACACTCATGACACCCCTCCAGCAACCTCACCCTCAAGCAAGGCCTAGTGGTTCAAGGAGGGAAAAGTTTTGGAAGATAGTGAAGGAAGCTGGACACGTGGCACAAACTTGTGCTCTACGCCTTGGAGGTGCTGGCCTGCCCTGCCACCAGCATTTTGTCTGAGCGTGTATTTAGTACTGCTGGTGGCATTATAACAGATAAGCGTATGCGCTTGTCCACTGGCAATGCTGACAGGCTGACGCAGATAAAAATGAACAAGGCCTGGATTGCCCCTGACTTCTCAACTCCACCAGTTGAGCTGATGAACATAAAGGCAATTTCAATCTATCATTTATAATGTACTCAATCTACTGTAGTGTATTCCCATGCACCTTTTCCACCACAAAAAGAGTATATGGTTGAATCTTGTTTTTTCCTCCTCCTCCTCATACAGATTGTCTATATTCCCTCCACTCAAATTTTTTTTTTTTAATAGGGTCAGATCAGCAGCAGATCCTTGCCCCTAATGTTTTAGAAGGTGAGCTCACCAACAGGCCCTCGCATATTTTTTAGAGCGTCAGCTCACCAGCAGGCCCTCGCCCCTAATGTTTTAGAAGGTCAGCTTAGCAGCAGGCCCTCGCCCCTATTGTTTTAAAGGGTCAGCTCACCAACAGGCCCTCACCTTTAATGTTTTACAGGGTCAGCTCACCAGCAGGCCTGCACCAAAAATCTTTTACTTGGTCAGCTCACTTGCAGGCCCGCAAACTCAATGTGAATGAGGCCCTCCTTTAAGTGATATACAGGTTGTATCGGAATGCCTCTTCATTGAAATTTGTGGCAGGACTTGCACTTTATATACAAGTAAATATACAGGAAAGAATGTTTTCTCCTATAAAATCGATTTTTTTACTTTGGTTTTGTGCGTAAAACCTTAATTAGATTGTGGGCCTGGTGATCACTTTCAGCCCTTTTAAGCTGCATCAGCAGCAGCATGGTGATAAAAATGAGTGGCAGGGTGACATGGTGTGGAGATGGCAGCATGAGGAGGCCACATAGTGGCACAATGACAATCTGGATAAGGCCACAGATTGTTTATAAAGATGTAGATGGAAACCATCTGTGGAGCTGTATCACGGTCACCTGCAGATTAATGCAGACCAGGGCCGTAGCTATAGGGGAAGCAGGGGAAGCTTAAGCTTTGGGGCCCTGACCCAGAAGAGGCCCATCCAGGAGGATGACGACTAATGGATTTGGTCAGGGCCCGCTTCAACAGTATTACACAATGAAATTATATCCAGTGTCATTATAGACAGTGTATAAAAATGATGGAACAGCTGCCGGCCCTGGTCTGAGAGAGCGATCCTTACTAGCCACAGGAATGGCAGAGGCATGAAAGGAAGGGGGTCACCAAAAAATTACTGTAGGATGAAGGTCCATTCAAAAATTTGCTGTGGGGCGCAGTTAATTCTAGCTATGCCACTGATGCAGCCCACAAAAGCAAGTTGGGTTTATCGATTACAAAACCTTAATTATATTGTGGGCCTGATGATCACTTTAAGCCCTTTTAAGCTGCATCAGCAGCAGCATGGTAAAAAAAAATAGTGGCAAGGTGACATGGTGTGGAGATGGCAGCATGAGGAGGCCACAGTGGCACAATGACAATGAGTCTGGATAAAAGACTAAGGCCACAGAAAGATCCAAATGGAAACAAACAAAATCTGTGGAGCTGTATCATCGTCACCTGCTGATTAATGCAGCCATCAAATTCAAGTTGGGTTTGTCGGTTCCACCTCAGCTCACCAGCAGGCTCACACCTAAAATCTTTTACTGGTTCAGCTCACCTGCAGGCCCGCAACTCATGCTGCCTTTGAAGTAGTAGCCATAGCCATTTATCAGGCTCCCTCTCCGAAATTGAACAATGATTCCCCGTTACTGTGGTCACCATGTTAGGAGCATAAAAGAACATCGAAAGTTGATAGGGAAGATATCCAAATGGATCGTGGACGTCACGGTGACGTGCGATCAGGCAGAAGTTATCTAGAGTCAACAAAGTGGCAGCAGGGCCTCTCCTGTATAACGTTTCCTCATCCAAAATACCGCAATGACATTCCCTGAAATTTTTTATTACTCATTCAAATAACTGGGCATCTTAAGAGTCCTGTATTGTTATTTATCATCTCACATGCAGGTCCGCAACTCATGCTGCCTTTCTTTGAAGTAGTAGTTTTTTATCAAGCTCCCTCTCCTGCATCGAACCCTGATTCCCCATTACCCGTGATCACCATGGGAGGAACAGAAAAGATAATCAAAAGTTGATAGGGCAAACATCCAAATGGATCGTCGCCGTCACAGGGACGTGCAATCGCCCAGAGGTTATCTAGAGTCACCAATGCCGCAACAGGCCCTCGCCCCTAAGGTTTTAAATGGTCAGATTAGCAGGCCCTTGTTCCAAATGTTTGGGTCACCAGCAGGCCAATCATAATTTTTCAAGCGTGTGTATGATTCCCTCCTTTATGTGCAACAAAGGGTGTTTTGAAGTGCCGTTTCCTTGTAATTTTTGGCAGCCCTTTCACTTAGTGCATAGGCTTTATGAGTGTAGGAGTCCCACTACCTGAACAATTGTACCACAATGTGAATGAGGCCCTCCTTTATGCGATATACAGGCTGTTTCGGAGTGTCTCTTGCTTGTAATTTTATTGCAGCACTTGCACTTTATATGCAATTGAATATACAGGAAAGAATGTTTCCTAACAATCTTTCCTGTAAAATCTTTCTGGAGGGTTGTGTGAGTATTTTTGTCAGTCTGTAAAAGTGGCGTACAACTCGGACAACATGGTTCCCAATAGCGACCTGGGGGAGTCCAAGATGCATCCAGACAATGTCCCCATGGTGTTCCCGATCCATTTCAGTGGTGTTTGCCACTTTCTGACCTTTTCCAATGGACCAGGCACCCTCCCCTCTTCAGAGCAGGGGGTGCCTGGTTGTCTCCCATTGACTTCCATTATACTCGGGTTCTAGGCCGAGCACATGAATAAAGCAATGTTTTCGGCCCGAACACCCGAATACTTTGGTGCTCGATCACCACTAGTCACGATGTTAAGATTTCTAAAATTTTCGAATTATTGTTAAAATCACTATTTGACAATATTAGCTCCCCTGGTCAAAAAGCCTGCTGAGCTAATTGCTCAATGTTAAAAAGGAGAGGATTGGGAAAAAATTCAGGTTCATTTAAAATTAGTCTCTTAGAATTTCAAATCACTTTTTGGTTCAATTTAATATTTTACACAGAATTTATGTCACGCCAATATGGCTTAACAAATGTGGTCTTAGAAACGCATCTAATTGTCCATGGTGTGTGTGATGAATACCACACCTCGTGCCCACTTGACGTCAACTACGTTGAGCTCACGAGACGTGGTATGGTCACGGGTTTTCCAAAATCGTGAAGTTACGCCCTCCAGTGGAGCACGTAAGGTCAGGTTGGTATAGCTTACACACACCTCCTGTCCACGCGGGCACAGAGAGGCAACAAGCTGAGAGAGCCTTTTCACTGCCGCAGTGAAACAGCGACTCCTCAGCCTGGGTATCTGCCACCAGTTCTAGTTTGATATAAGCCCGGTCCGCTAACGGGATTATATAGAGTCAGAAACCAACCCGCGGTAGCTTATAACTAGGCCAAAACACGGACGTGGGGATTCGTGATCGAGATACAAGATAGCACAAGATTAAATTATAGATTTAATCGCCGTATGGGCACACTAGATATAACACAATATACACAGACAATATATACAGTGGTCTGAGGTTACAGATTACAGGTTAAATGGTTAAAACAGGGTTAAGCAGTGTAAAAGTCAGTTACCGGATAAGATGAAAGTTCCTTTTAGTTGTGAGATGTTCTTTGCTGGAGTCCACATGAAGGGCCGTGATCTCAGCTATTTCCTGGGTCCCTCTAAACACATTTGTAGGATGTGACCCCTCTTCAGAGAAAGACGCGCCTACTTGCTGGCACCAGACTTAACCTGTAGCCAGCCCCTCCCGGCCTCAGGGAGGGGTCCACTCCCCCTCTTCTGGGCTGGCAGCAAATGACCCACAAAACCCTTTAGGGTTCATAGCTCCAGACCAGAGGGTCATAGGAAGATGGTTCTGGGACCAATGGACCTGCCTGGGTTCCGGCTACAAGTAGAGCCCAAACCTGGTACAGTTATGTGTTTTCTATGGGGAGATATGGATATCTCCCTACCCTGACCTCATCCCATTAACCAAAGACCATGGGAACGTACCTCGTGGCCACCGGGACACAAATATGTATCCGGTTTGCGCCTGCGATGGCCAGGCGGTTCATAATTCCTTATGAAAGGTAGGTGCCAACATGTCTGGGAGGTCTCATTGATCCGGGGCAAGGGCGGATACCCCCTGCTGGGGGTTTTCCTGCAGGATTCAGTTGGCTCCAAACTGGTGGAGGTGAGGTGTGACCTTCTCCTTGAAGCCTGGACCCCCTGGGGGGGGCTTTCTTCCTTGCCATCTGACACTCAGGTGGCTGGGGGACGGAAACTAATTTTGCATGTACACTGAACATGCAGAGAGGTGCATCAGATGACAATCAGGCCTGGGGCTTTGAAGCAGGGCCCTCCTGTGGAGTTCACTACCTCCACTATCTGTCAGCAAATTGGGGTGTGAGGACATGGCTGACAGTAAATATTAATCCATATTCCTCACAGTGTGATTCACCAGGGGGGGTAATTTTGTGCACCTGTTTTGGTCCTGTACAGAATTAAAACAGTACTGGGGAGCCATTGATATGGTTATTAAGGAAAAATTGAAAATAGCGATCCCCTTTATGTTAGAATGCTGGATATTGGGAGATCTCTCTAAGGTAAATTGCCATAAAGATAAAAAGGCCCTTCTATTAAAGCCTCATGCACACGACCGTTGTGTGCATCCATGGCCGTTGTTCAGTTTTCCGTGATTTTCTGCGGACCCATTGACTTTCAATGGGTCAGCTGAAAACTCTGAAAATGCACCGTTGTTCATCCGTGGCCGTGATCAGTGTTTCCTGTCCGTCAAAAAAATAAGACCTGTCCTATTTTTTTGACTGACAACGGTTCACGGACCCATTCAAGTCAATGGGTCCGTGAAAAAACCCGGATGCACACAAGATTGGCATCCGCGTCCGTGGCCGTAGGCTACTTTCACACAGACTGATCGCAGATCCGTCTGCATAAAGCTTTTTCAGAGCTGAGTTTTCACTTCGTGAAAACTCAGATCCGACAGTATATTCTAACACAGAGGCGTTCCCATAGAGATGGGGACGCTTCAAGTTAGAATATACTAAGAACTGTGTACATGACTGCCCCCTGCTGCCTGGCAGCACCCAATCTCTTACAGGGGACTGTGATCCGCATAATTAACCCCTCAGGTGCCGCACCTAAGGGGTTAATTGTGCGTATCATAGCCCCCTGTAAGAGATTAGGTGCTGCCAGGCAGGAGGGGGCACACCCCCCTCCCTCCCCAGTTTTAAATTCATTGGTAGCCAGTGTGCCCCCCTCCCTCCCCTGTATTACATTCATTGGTGGCCAGTGCGGCCCCCCCTCCCTCCCCTGTATTACTGTACATTCATTGGTGGCCAGTGGGCCCCCCCTCCCTCGTATTACTGTACATTCATTGGTGGCCAGTGCAGCCCCCCTCCTTCCCCCTCAATTAAAATTCCCCCCCCTATCATTGGTGGCAGCGGAGAGTTCCGATCGGAGTACCAGTTTAATCGCTGGGGCTCCGATCGGTAACCATGGCAACCAGGACGCTACTGCAGTCCTGGTTGCCATGGTTACTTAGCAATTTTTAGAAGCATTATACTTACCTGCGATGTCTGTGTCTGCAGTAGCGTCCTGGTTGCCATGGTTACCGATTGGAGTCCCAGCGATTAAACTGGGACTCCGATCGGAACTCTCCGCTGCCACCAATGATGGGGGGGGGGGATTTTAATTATGAGGGGGAGGGAGGGGGGGCCCACTGGCCACCAATGAATTTAAAACTGGGGAGGGAGGGAGGGGGGGTGCCCCCTCCTGCCTGGCAGCACCTGATCTCTTACAGGAGCTATGATACGTACAATTAACCCCTCAGGTGCGGCACCTGAGGGGTTAATTGTGTGGATCACAGCCCCCTGTAAGAGATCGGGTGCTGCCAGGCAGGAGGGGGCACCCCCTCCTCCCTCCCCAGTTTTAAATTCATTGGTGGCCAGTGTGCCCCCCCTCCCTCCCTCCCCTGTATTACATTCATTGGTGGCCAGTGCGGCCCCCCCTCCCTCCCCTGTATTACTGTAAGAGACAGCAGGGGGCAGTCATGTACACAGTTCGTAGTATATTCTAACTTGAAGCGTCCCCATCACTATGGGAACGCCTCTGTGCTAGAATATACGGTCAGATATGAGTTTTCACGATCTAACTAAAATCTGATGGTATATTCTAACAGAGGCATTCCCATGGTGATGGGGACACTTAAAGTTAAAATATACCATCAGATTGGAGAAAATTCCGATCCGATGGTATAATAGGGACTCCTGACTTTACATTGAAAGTCAATGGGGGACAGATCCGTTTGCAATTACACCATATTGTGTCAACGTCAAACGGATCCGTCCCCATTGACTTGCATTGTAAATCAGGACGGATACGTTTGGCTCCGCACAGCCAGGCGGACACCAAAATGACTTTTTCCTTCATGTCCGTGGATCCTCCAAAAATCAAGGACGACCCACGGAAGAAAAAACTGACACGGATCACAGACCTACGGACGCCGTTTTTGCGGACCGCAAAAAAACCCGGTTGTGTGCATGAGGCCTAAGAGTGATGTTTTTGGCAAGAATTATGATTACTAGGGTCTGGTTTTCAAGGGATACACCAAATGTAGCTTCATGGTTAATCTGGTGAATAAGATCAAGAGATATGAGAAGGTTCTGTACAAACAGAGAAATATAGAGAGGAAAAATGGACTAGAATATGGGATATTTGGAAATAAAATTTTTTTAGTTCTATCTTCCCTCCTCTGGAGAGACATATCGCTAAAAGGTGGTGGTTGGGGAGGGTGCCCGGGTGGTTAAAAAAAATATATATATTGATGTTATACAAACCATATACAAACAAAACTATTGTCCGATTCTTAATTATATATATAAAAAATAAGTTTTTGAACTATGCGTTCACTAAAACGAGTATAACAAATTTTTGTAGTAAAATATCTTTGAACTACAAGGTCTAATGCAGTAATGTGTTTACTAACAATGGTATAGCAATGCAATGTTTGAGGTAAAATTTATTTCAGCTATATGTTCAGTGACAGTGGTCTTATTGCCAAAAAATGATTTTGCTATAACGCAACACATTTAACCCATAGAGGACCAGCGCAGTACATGTACGGCGTTGTGATCGGGAAGGTGCAGGAGATGCGCCCGCCCGATCAGCGGCAGGGGTCCGGCAGTCACTGATAGCCGGACCCCTGCTGCATGCGCCAACATCAGTGAAATCACTGATGCAGGCGCATTAACCTTTGATGTGCCGCGGTCAGCGCTGACCATGGCACATGCGATGTCATCACGGGAATCAGAGCTGCCATCAGTTCCCCATGCTGCTCTGACGGGGACCTGATGGCATTAAAGGCAGCGCGATGCCTTCCTTGGGCATCGGGCTGCCTTCCGGGGAGAGCCTGTGAGATCCAGCCCCCTGTTTTACTCCAATTCATGTGACGGTATTTCACTATTGGCTGCATTCTTGGTGTTCCATAGAAAAACCATAGAAACATTAATGTGTCGGCAGATAAGAAACATTTGGCCCATCTAGTCTGCCCAATATACTGAATACTATGAATAGCCCTTGGCCCTATCTTATAAGAAGGATGGCCTTATGCCTATCCCATGCATGCTTAAACTCCTTCACTGTATTTGCAGCTACCACTTCTGTAGGAAGGCTATTCCATGCATCCACTACTCTCTCAGTAAAGTAATACTTCCTGATATTACTTTTAAACCTTTGCCCCTCTAATTTAAAACTATGTCCTCTTGTAGCAGTTTTTCTTGTTTTAAATATTCTCTCCTCTTTTACCTTGTCGATTCCCTTTATGTATTTAAAAGTTTCTATAATATCCCCTCTATCTCGTCTTTCTTCCAAGCTATACATGTTAAGGTCCTTTAATCTTTCCTGGTAAGTTTTATCCTGCAATCCATGTACTAGTTTAGTAGCTCTTTTCTGAACTCTCTCCAAAGTATCAATATCCTTCTGGAGATATGGTCTCCAGTACTGAGCACAATACTCCAAATGAGGTCTCACTAGTGCTCTGTAGAGCAGCATGAGCACCTCCCTCTTTCTACTGGTAATGCCTCTCCCTATACACCCAAGCATTCTGCTAGCATTTCCTGCTGCTCTATGACATTGTCTGCCTACCTTTAAGTCTTCTGAAATAATGACCCCTAAATCCCTTTCCTCAGATACTGAGGTTAGGACTGCATCACTGATTTTATATTCTGCTCTTGGGTTTTTACGCCCCAGGTGCATTATCTTGCACTTATCAACATTAAATTTTAGTTGCCAGATTTTTTACCATTCCTCTAGTTTTCCTAAATCCTTTTCCATTTGCTGTATCCCTCCAGGAACATCAACCCTGTTACAAATCTTTGTGTCATCAGCAAAAAGACACACCTTACCATCGAGGCCTTCTGCAATTTTGCTGATAAAGATATTAAACAATATGGGTCCCAGAACAGATCCCTGAGGTACCCCACTGGTAACAAGGCCATGGTCTGAATATACTCCATTGACTAAAACCCTCTGTTGTCTGTCCCTCAGCCGCTGCCTAATCCATTCAACAATATAGGGAGTCCAAGCCCAAAGACTGCAATTTATTGATAGGCCTTCTGTGTGGGACAGTATCAAAAGCCTTACTAAAGTCCAGATAAGCGATGTCTACTGCACCTCCGCCATCTATTATTTTAGTCACCCAATCAAAAAAATCTATAAGATTAGTTTGACATGATCTCCCTGAAGTAAACCCATGCTGTTTTTCATCTTTCAATCAGTGGGATTTTAGATGTTCCACAATCCTCTCCTTAAGTATGGTTTCCATAAATTTCCCCACTATTGATGTCAGGCTTACTGGCCTATAGTTGCCCGAATCCTCCCTACTACCTTTCTTGTGAATGGGCACAACATTTGCTCATTTCCAATCTTCTGGGACAACTCCTGTTACCAGTGATTTGTTAAACAAAGCTGTTAATGGTTTTGCTAGTTCACCGCTAAGCTCTGTTAATAGCTTTGGGTGTATCCCATCAGGCCCCTGTGACTTATTTGTATTGATTTTAGACAGCTGACTTAGAACCTCTTCCTCTGTAAAGACACATGCATCAACAGATTTATTAGTCTTCTTTCCTAATTGAGGTCCTTTGCCTCAATGAATACTTCTGCTCAGTTTTTACAAAGGAAAATGAAGGAAGTCAGCTAGTTCTTTATCTTCTGCCATATACCTTCCTTTTGTTTTTAATTTGGCAATTCCTTGTTTTAGTTTCCTTTTTTTTATTTATGTATCTGAAGAATGTCTTATCACCTTTTTTCACTGAATGAGCTAATTTCTCTTCTACCTGTGCTTTAGAAGCTCTTATAACTTGTTTGGCCTCTCTCTGCCTAATCTTATAAATTTGCCTGTCATCCTCTTTTTTTTCATAATTACTAAATGCTATCTTTTAAAAAAAAAATGATTTTGGCCACTTCTGCTGAGTACCACAGTGGTCTCTTCC
Source organism: Bufo bufo (assembly GCF_905171765.1). NCBI lineage: Eukaryota > Metazoa > Chordata > Amphibia > Anura > Bufonidae > Bufo > Bufo bufo. Next base: position 454,637,368 of record NC_053391.1, read on the forward strand.
TTTTTTGTTTTTACTGACAAGCCTAATGCAATTTTCTGTTGCCTTCAATAGTGCCACTTTTAAGTAGTCCCATTTCTCCTGGACTCCATTGAATCTGTTCCAATCTGATAGAGACTCGTATACCACTAATCTAATTTTAGAAAAGTCAGTTTTTCTAAAATCTAAAACTTTTGTTTTTGTGTGGTGTTAGTCACTGTACTTATAGTAAACCACACTGACTGGTGATCACTAGATCCCAAGCTTTCCCCTACAGTAATATCAGATACCAAATTCCCATTTGTGAATACTAAATCTAAAATGGCCTCCTTCCGGGTTGGCTCCTCAACTACTTGCTGTAGAGATAATCCCAGTAGGGAATTTAGAATATCTGTACTCCTGGCAGAACTAGCTATTTTGGTTTTACAGTTTACATCAGGCAGATTAAAGTCTCCCATAATGATAACTTCCCCCTTCAATGTAATTTTAGCTATTTCCTCAACTAGTAGATCATCTAATTCTTTGACTTGGCTAGGTGGTCTATATATCACACCTACACGAGTTACCTTATGATTATCAAGCTGCAAGGTAACCCAAACTGACTCTAAATTGGTCTCGCTAACTTGTATTAAATTAGATTTTATGCTATCTTTCACATACAGGGCCACCCCTCCCCCTTCTTGCCTTCTCTGTCTTTCCTATATAGAGAACACCCTGGTATTGTTATATACCAGTCATTACTTCCATTGAACCATGTCTCAGTAACAGCCACTAAATCTATATTCTCAGATGCCATTATAGCCTCAAGTTCATTGATCTTATTCCCTAAACTGCGAGCATTTGTAGACAAGACTCTGAGCTTGTCATTTCTTAACTTATGTGCTACTGGCATCTTCTGGCATTGTTCCGGGGGGCAGTCGGACTGCTGCATTATCACTATTTTGCCCCCCTTTCTTAGTTTAAATGCTCCTTAGCAAATACTTTGAACTGTTCACTGAGGACATTTGTTCCCTTGAGAGAAAGATGCAAACCATCTTTCTTGTACAGTTCTTTTTCATTCCAACGAGAGCTAACATGAGACAAAGCCAAACCCTTGGTTCAGACACCATTCACCAAGCCATACATTGAATTCCTTAATGCTTCCTGTCATGCTGAAGGTTATGCACAGGCAAAACTGCAGAGGATGAAACAGTTGACGCAACCTCTAAAATATCATTTCAAAGTGTGTGAAAAGCTTCCTTCACCTTGGAAACCTAAGCCAGATCATTTGTTCCAAGATGGACAATGGACAGAAGCCTGGAAGGGAGAGGAGGAAGGTTTCATTTGGCCTGTATGCTTTACCATGTTCGTGATTATCTGACTGGTTTCGAATGTGGAACTCGTTAATCCTGAGGCAGGGCGGTCCAACAAAAGAAACGCATCGGTATAATAACAATGGCATTATTGCCAAAAAATGCTTTTGCTATAACTACTTATTATCTTGCAGTAATATTCAATGTGTTTAACAACATGTGTAATTCACAGAAACAGAAAAAAAAAGTGCAAACGCTCAATGTTTGCAGCAGAATGCTAATGTGGTGCTGGCAATATTAACTCAATTGTCTCGTATGTACGCGTTTGTACTCTGTGTGCGCCGATTCCCAAGATTAATAGCAGGTGCAAGAGTACAAGGCCAGGAAAGATTACATCGCTGCTGCCTGTCCCTGTCATTTAAACCTGGGGGGCAGGACAGGCAGTGATAAGGACAGTGGATTTTGGTGCAATGAGGTGCAACAGTGACACCCTTATTGCACTGACCAGTTAATTTGCATATCATAAAGATACATTTCTCCAGAATGTTTTTCAAAATTTTTAATAAATAAAAATCTAAAAAGTGTGGTGTGCATTTGTATTCAGCAGCATGTACTCTGATACTCCTAAGTAAAATCCAGTATTACCAATTGCCTTCAGAAGTCACCTAATTGGTAAATAGAGTCCACCTATGTGTAACTTATTCTCAGTATAACTACAGCTGTTCTGTGAAGACCTCTGATATTTGTTAGAGAACATTAGTGATCAAACAGCATCATGGAAATCAAGAAACACACGAGACAGGTCAGTGATAAAGTTGTGAAGTGTAAAGCAGAGTTAGGTTATAAAAAATATATATATATATATAAAATTAAATCGCAAGCTCTGAACATCTCACAGAGCACTTTTCAATCCATCGTCTGAGTATGGCACAACGGCACAACTGCAAACCTAGCAAGACATGGTCGTCCACCTAAACTCACAGACCAGGCAAGGAGAGCACTAATTAGAGAAGTGGCCAAGAGGCCCATGGTCACTCTGGAGGAGCCGCACAGACTCACAGCTCGGGTGGGAGAACCTGACCACAGGACAACTATTAGTCATGTACTCCACAAATATGGCCTTTACGAAAGTGTGGCAAGAAGAAAGCCATTTTTTTGAGCAAGCCATAAGTCGTCCCATTTGCAGTTTGCCACGAGCCATGTAGGGGACACAGCACTCTGGTCAGGAACAAAAGTATAGCTTTTTGACTTGCAAAAAGCTATATGGGGTGGAAAACCAATACTGCACATCATCCTGAATGCACCATCCCCACCATGAAACATTGCGGTGGCAGTATCATGCTGTGGAGATCCTTTTCTTCAGCAGGGACAGGAAACCTGGTCAGAGTCAATGTATGGAGCTATATACAGGGTAATCCTGGAGGAAAACCTGTTAGGGCTCTTTCACACGAGCAGATTCCTTGCGTGGAATCTGCTGCGGGAAAGAGTGCCAAGCCCCGCTCCGGACAGCAGAGACATGGAGCATTAACACTTATCTCCCTGTGATTTTGTAGTAAAAAGATCACAGAGAGGCAAAGAGCATCATCAATCATGTTAATGATCCGTTTCTCTGCTGTCCAGAACGGGGCTTGGCACTCTTTCCCGCAGCAGATTCCACGCAAGGAATCTGCTCGTGTGAAAGAGCCCTAACAGGTTTTCCTCCAGGATTACCCTGTATTTAGCTCCATACATCGACTCTGACCAGGTTTCCTGTCCCTGCTGAAGAAAAGGATCTCCACAGCATGATACTGCCACCGCAATGTTTCATGGTGGGGTTGGTGCATTCAGGATGATGTGCAGTATTGGTTTTCCACCCCATATAGCTTTTTGCAAGTCAAAAAGCTATACTTTTGTTCCTGACCAGAGTGCTGTGTCCCCTACATGGCTCGTGGCAAACTGCAAATGGGACGACTTATGGCTTGCTCAAAAAAATGGCTTTCTTCTTGCCACACTTTCATAAAGGCCATATTTGTGGAGTACATGACTAATAGTTGTCCTGTGGTCAGGTTCTCCCACCCGAGCTGTGAGTCTGTGCGGCTCCAACCGCAATGTTTCATGGTGGGGATGGTGCATTCAGGATGATGTGCAGTATTGGTTTTCCACGCATGGCAACCGCTTGCGTGAAAGAGCCCTTAGAGTCTGTAAAAGACTTGAGATTGGGGCAGAGGTTCACTTTCCAGCAGGACAACAACCTTAAACAAACAGCCAAAGCAACAATTGAATGGTTTAGATAAAAGAATATTCATGTGTTAGAATGGCCCAGTCAAAAACCAGACTAAATCCCATTGAGAATCTGTGGCAAGAAAATTGCTGTTCACGGATGCTCTTCATCTAATCTGATTGAGCTTGAGCTCTTTTGCAAAGAAGAGGGAAGAACATTTCAGCCTCTAGATGTGCAAAGTTGGTAGAGACATACCCCAAAAGACTTTCAGCTGTAATTGCATTGACAGGTGCTCATACAAAGTATTGACTCCACACCATACTTTCCAGATTTTAAATTTACAAAAAAAATAAAAAAAAATCATACAGAATTTCCCGTCACACATACTTGGTGTTGACCTATCACATAAAATCCCAATAAAATACAATTACGTTTGTGGGAGCAATATGAAAAACACGTGACAATGTCGAGGGACATTTATCAGTGTAATATGCAATGCTCTGAGTCCTATCCCAAAAAATAAATTAAAAAAAGGAAATCCAGCTGTCTGAGAAACTACTCTTTAACAGAGAAGAAAAAGAAAAATCGCTTAGCTTCCTGAGAGGCCTTAGTTGGGGCAATATTTCTCTTTATCACGATTGCACATAAGTATTGTAAGCCAGCAAAGTTCCTCTGAGTTTTGTCTAAAAATATATGAAAATTATCACTTCTTACATCTGATGGCATCATATAAAGCTACCTTCACACTAGTGTTTTCAATTCGGCTATTGAGATCCATCATTCATTGTCAATGGGGACAAAAATGAACCGAACAAAACAGAATGCACGAAAATGCATTCTGTTCCATTTGGTTGTGTAGTGGACAGAAAAACGATGTGGTGCGGAGCAATACGGATCCGTCCTGACACACAATGTAAGTCAATGGGGACGTATTAAATAGAAAATAGATAGAAAATACAATCGAAGACGGATCCATCCCCCAATGACTTTCAATAGTGTTCATAACGGATCCGTCATGGCTATATAAAGACATAATACAACCGGATTCGTTCATGACTGATGTATGCAGTTGTATTATTGTAACGGAAGCGTTTTAGCAGATCCATGACATATCCGCAAAAAACGCTAGTGTAAAAGTAGCCTAATATTAGCAAATTTAAAAGCTAACTTTAATATATTTCCCAGAAAGAGGAGCATCGCCTGGCCTACAATACTTTTCACACCTACTACGCATACTAGTTCCTCTCTGTAAACAGAAAGACCACCGCTTACACAATGCATAAATATTGGCCATAAACTCAGAGCAGCATACTAGTCTCTCTCTTTTTTTATACACTACTCATGTATAGGAGTGGTGGCATTTTAGAAAGAAGTCAGCCATGTTTTTCCAAGTCTGGAAACAAAATGGCGGCTCATTAGTATTTAGCAAACAAAATAACTAACTTTCCAGGGATGTGACTCGCATACACTACTAAATAATCATTTTCCTTTCACACTGTCATATGAGAGCTTATTTGTAGCTGGACAACATTTTATTTACAATATCTGGTATTGGAAATGCTTTTAATGTTAAATTAACTTTCCAATTTTCCACCATGGTGTTTTGGTTTTTATATGGTGTCCACTATGTGGTAAAAATGAAATGACCACCTTATTCTGTGGGTCAATACAATTAAAGCAATACCCAATTCATATAGTCTTACTACTAAACACGTTTGAAAATAATTCTTTGCATTGGCATATCCTGAAAGCCATAATATGTTTATGTTTTTGACAGAGCTCTGGAAGGGTTGTGTGTTTATTTATTTTATTTTATTTATTTATTTATTTATTTATTTTGGGGGGGAGAGTTGTATTTCTTATTTAAACTATTTGTGGGAGGAGACATGACCAAAGGAAGAAAATCTGTCAATTTTTCATGTTAGCGCATTATTGAAACTATTAAAATAATTTTAATAGTTTTGTTTACTTTTTATTGATTGTTTTGAATCTGTAAAATTGAGACAGAAAGATTATTATTGTTGTTATCATATTAGTTTTTATATTATGTTTTATATTTTTTATATTTATGTTATACTGTAATTTTTAGTCTCCTTGGGGGATTTGAACATGTAATCCTGTGATCAACATTTTATACCATAGACTGCAATAGAATACAGATTCCCTATTATTAAGTCATGCTGTAGGCAGAGCTTAATAGTCAGTTTACTATGGCAGGCCTGGGAGCTTGTGAGACCGTAAATACATGCCCTGCTCACCTGTGATGGATATATTCATCATGGGTTAATTAAAGGGCTAAGCATTCTGTGAGTGAAAGCGTTTGGGTAGACACAAGTGTCAAGGGCTGCAGCTGCATTTTATACTCAAAGCAGGAGAAACTAATAGCAATGGATAGAACTGGATTTCTCATTAAATAAAATTGAATTCCTCTATTTAGGAGTATATCCATGTGTTATATGTAGATACAAAATGGATTCAACAGTGCATTGAAGCCAGAAAAATGTATACACACCATATTAGTTTTTTTGTCACTTACCACCTTCCTTAGCTCCTGATTGGACACAATAATTACATTGGGTGGATCCCCAACAGCAGTAGCAGCTCCCCCTATGTTTGTGAAAATAACCTCTGCAATTAGAACATGTCGGGGATCAAGATTAAGTACTTCACATAACCTGAAGGATGGAGAACGCATAAAGAGTTAGAAATATTACACAATAGAAATAGTAACATTGTATACTGTTAAATATTAATACATAAACCATAGCCATACTAGACATGCAAACCACATGTAATTCAGTCCAATGCGTCCATGTCACAGTAAAATGCAAGCAACGCCTTGAATGGCACTCCCAGAACATAGAGGAAATATTAAACATTTTAACTTTTATTTCATATCCCATAAAACAAATTTTATATATATATATATATATATATATATATATATATATATATATATATCCTACATAAATATCTTTTGTTCTATTTTTCCAGGTTATTAAGGAAGGATAATTAACCAGCAAATGGGCAATATATTTTGTGGTTAGTGACACACAGTTTGTACTCTTCTAAAAAACAGCAAAAAAAAACATAATATACAGTACTCCTTGTCACAGTATATGTAGAATGGTCCACCCATGTGGTGATTGGTGTCCCATCCACCCAATTTCCCTCAGCGCAGGTCGATTGTAAAGCACTGACTGAAGAATGCTGTTATTGGAGACTGTATATCGGGGTTAACAGACCACCAGTCATCTACCACCAGTAGATCCCCAATAGAATCAGTTTATTCTGTTCTCTGCTTGCCTTGAATAGTAGGACCTGTGCATTCTCCTATGCAGCCAGTAAATGTTTCACAGAAAGTTTCATTTCTATAACTTCATTTCACCTGATTGTATTGAAATCCATCAATATTCAGGCTCTAGAACGCGCACAGATTTTAGACAATATACCATTAAGATTGTCATCAGTATCGCTTCAGTAATTCATCCAGATTTACACGCGTATTCCTTCCTTCCTGCATTTTTGATGCACTCCCATTGACTATAATGGGCTTATTTGGAATTGTACTTGGAAACAAATATTCAGAAAACTAGGACATGCTGGGAATTTCAAATACAGTCAAAAATTACACACCCATGTGAATAGCCCTATTTATTAACATTAGCAGCGGATTCCGTCCTGTGATTGACATTGCTTATGTCCGACAGCTGGTTGGCGGTTACCTTGACTTGAAGCAAGGAGGCCGCTGCCCCCTTGACTTCAAGCCTTACTGGAAAATAGCGAGGACAGAGGATAAAAGAATGTTTTTCACACTTCTGCCTCATCTGAATGCATTAAGAAAATCATCATTAGAAACTCCCTGCCGGCTACTTGAAGGTACTGCTGGCGGTGTCGGATGGCTTTTGCCGCCGCCAGGTTTTCCTTTAAACTGCTGCTCTGACACATTATACTCTGAAGAGAAACACTAACAAGTCTGAAAGGTTATTCTGTAGACAAAACTATTGCAATGATATATGAAGATAATAGTTCTGTTTGGTATTTTATGTATATGCAAATATACAGTACAATGTACATCAGTACATTCAATTAAAAGAATTACATCTCCCAAAGTACTATGAAGCAATTATGTTCTATAGAATTTCACTCAAGGCTTTGGCATTTTAAGTAGTGGTTCAAAAGAAATCTTTCCTTTTTTTTTTTTTGTCTGATAGCTGTACGACAAAGTGAACAAAAGGTATCAAGGTGACGAAGTATAAAAGGACTGAAAGCAGAAACTGAAATTGCTTGATCTTCTGATAACTAATGAGTAGAGATGGCCCGAACTATCCGACGGCGAACAGTTCCCGGCGAACATAGCTTGTTCGCGTTCGCCTCTGCCGGGCGAACACATGCGATGTTCGGTCCGCCCCCTATACATCATCATTGAGCAAACTTTGACCCTGTACCTCACAGTCAGCAGACACATTCCAGCCAATCAGCAGCATACCCTCCCTCCCAGACCCTCCCACCTCCTGCACAGCATCCATTTTAGATTCATTCTGAAGCTGCAGTCTTAGTGAGAGGAGGGAGACTGTAACTGCTGCTGATTTAATTGGGAAATCGATAGCTAGGCTAGTGAATTCAGTGTCCACTCCAGTCCTGAAAGACTCATCTGATCTCTGCTGTAAGGACAGCGTCCTGACAGCACCCCAAAAAGCCCTTTTTAGGGCTGCAACATTAGTCTGCTTTTTTTTTTTCCTTTATATACATATTGCAGTTGCCTGGCCTGCCTGTGTGTGAGGAGCTGCAGGCCCACAGACTGTAGTGTGCCCACTGCCAGTGCTCACCCCTGTCATTCCGTGTGGCACAGGACTTTGCTTAAAAAAAGGCACTTAATTTTTACACTTTAATCTAAGGTTAGTTGCCTGCCAGTGTGTGTCAGGCTGACTTCCACTGACTGTAGTGTGCCCACTGCCAGTGCCCACCACTCATACCGGCTGGCACAGGACTTTGCTTAAAAAAGGCATTTAATTTTTACACTTTAATGTAATTTCAGCTGCTTGCCTGCTGCTAGTGTGTGTCAGGCCGACTTCAACTGACTGTAGTGTGCCCACTGCCAGTGCCCACCCCTGTCATACCGAGTGGCACAGGACTTTGCTTAAAAAATAGGCACTTAATTTTTACACTTTAATCTAAGGTTAGTTGCCTGCCAGTGTGTGTCAGGCTGACTTCCACTGACTGTAGTGTGCCCACTGCCAGTGCCCACCACTCATACCGGCTGGCACAGGACTTTGCATAAAAAAGGCATTTAATTTTTACACTTTAGTGTAATTTCAGCTGCTTGCCTGCTGCTAGTGTGTGTCAGGCCGACTTCAACTGACTGTAGTGTGCCCACTGCCAGTGCCAACCACTGATACCGGGTGGCACAGTAGCTTGCCGATAAATAAGGCATTTAATTTTTAGACAGTAGTCTAAATTCAGTTGCTTGCCTGCTGCCAGTCAGTGTGTCAGGCCCTCTTCCACTGACTGTAGTGTGCCCACTGCCAGTGCCAACCACTCATACCGGGTGGCACAGTAGCTTGCCGATAAATAAGGCATTTAATTTTTACACTTTAGTGTAATTTCAGTTGCTTGCCTGCTGCCAGTGTGTGTCAGGCCCGCTTCTACTGACTGTAGTGTGCCCACTGCCAGTGCCAACCACTGATACCGGGTGGCACAGTAGCTTGCCGATAAATAAGGCATTTAATTTTTAGACAGTAGTCTAAATTCAGTTGCTTGCCTGCTGCCAGTGTGTGTCAGGCCCGCTTCCACTGACTGTAGTGTGCCCACTGCCAGTGCCAACCACTGATACCGGGTGGCACAGTAGCTTGTCGATAAATAAGGCATTTAATTTTTACACTTTAGTGTAATTTCAGTTGCTTGCCTGCTGCCAGTGTGTGTCAGGCCCGCTTCCACTGACTGTAGTGTGCCCACTGCCAGTGCCAACCACTGATACCGGGTGGCACAGTAGCTTGCCGATAAATAAGGCATTTAATTTTTAGACAGTAGTCTAAATTCAGTTGCTTGCCTGCTGCCAGTCAGTGTGTCAGGCCCTCTTCCACTGACTGTAGTGTGCCCACTGCCAGTGCCAACCACTCATACCGGGTGGCACAGTAGCTTGCCGATAAATAAGGCATTTAATTTTTACACTTTAGTGTAATTTCAGTTGCTTGCCTGCTGCCAGTGTGTGTCAGGCCCTCTTCCACTGACTGTAGTGTGCCCACTGCCAGTGCCAACCACTGATACGCGCAGTGCCCCAATTTGGGAGTAAGAGGACCGACCAAGCTGCTTTTTCCATCTCCCGGTTCCTGAAATCAATTCAGTTTAGTGTATGAGAGTTTGGTCTGTCACTGTGAAGGCAGTCGAAGGTACCCGGCCTAAATTTTTTTTCATAAAAGGCAATTCCTGATATGGGACGTAACAGGGATTAAACTGATGAGAATAATACTACAGAAAATACCACTCATATCGGTGGAGGGAGCCAGCGTTTTTTTAACCATCTCCCCGTTCAAAAAATCTATTTAATAAATGGCCCCCAGATTGGGGATGTTAGAGGGATTAAACTGATGAGAATAGTACTACAGAAAATACCACTCATATCGGGTGTGACAGTAAATTGCACGGCGCAGACGCAGTCACCGTGGATAAAAACAAAGGGGAGGGAGCCAGCGTTTTTTTAACCATCTCCCCGTTCGAAAAATCAATTCAATTGACCTTTCGGGGACCCTTGGTGTTGTACGTGGCTGGGTGGAGGAAGAAACCTTCAATGACATCACCGGGACGTGGCTAGCTTGGTATCCAACCTTGTGCAAATGGGGAGTTTGCGGTTGTGCAAATGAACTGTTTGCGGTGCATTAAAAGGGGAGTTTGGTATGTCAATGTCTGTGATGCGGGCGTAACCCTTACACTACCTGATCGATACAACATCATACCTGATCGTATACACACACTGGATGTTTTAAAGCACGTTATTCCAAACAATTTAGGAATGTTAGTTGATTTATGCCCTTTATGGATTAAAACCCGACTCTGCGTCCACTACGTAATTTTCCATGGGAGTTTTGCCATAGATCCCCCTCCGGCATGCCACAGTCCAGGTGTTAGACCCCTTGAAACAACTTTCTCATCACTATTGTGGCCAGAAAGAGTCCCTGTGGGTTTTAAAATTCGCCTGTCTATTGAAGTCTATGGCGGTTCGCCCGGTTCGCCAGTTCGCGAACATTTGCGGAAGTTCGCGTTCGCGAACTGAAAATTTTATGTTCGCGACATCACTACTAATGAGAGGTTGAGATAGTTCTGAGTAACAACACTTATGCATTGTGGTAAGTAGATATGATAGCACCTGGCTGTTGGTTGCAGACAGTGCTAGACTTTGAATAAAATGGCTGGATGCATGGTTGACTGCTGTTCTATTTAAATTCCTACTAGCCATGGTCTTGCAGCTGGAGTAATGGTGGACCAGGGTCCCAGAAGTGGAAACCCAACCAATCTACCATTTATCACCTATCTAGTTGTTAAGTGATAAATGCTTCAGGGTCAATTTCCTCCTCATACAATCTACATTATTTATCTTTGGAATCTCCAATACACTTCCCCAGTACATGAGACCCCTCCACAACATCCAAACCTGGTCTGGAATTAATGGGGCTTAAAATGAATGATAACCCACAAGGAAACAGCCAACACACCGATCAGGTAATTGGAAACCCCAGTATGGTCTATAATGATTAATTTTTTTTTGCTCCCAAAAATTATACCTAAATTGATGCAACTGTACAACAGGTCTTAATAAAAATGTATTATCATTTTGTGTCTCCATGTATTCTGACCCCGCACTGCAGTCTTACTCCTATACATACATTCAGTATGTAGTCTGATAAAAATAAATAGGACTGCAAGAGCTGATTACAAAGTCAACTACCATGGTGATCAATTGGGCTACTGCAAAATTGCTTTTTAATTTTAGATAAATTAGGACAAAAAATTGGCACAAAGGTATACATAGCATAGTTAAACTGCCACATAAACTACCAGTTAAACCATGACCAAATATTGTGATAATCACCTGGCATTTGCAAGTAAGATTGAGAACTGTATGTACTCATTAAACGGCTTCCTAGGTATAAGCTAAAATGGCACTCTAATTAAGCCCTGAGTGCTTTAAAAAGGAAGTGCATGCAAAGAATAAAGATAGAGAAGATAAGGTCTGGAAAAGAATCATCTCAAATATGTTTGAAGGAAGCCGGTTAATAAAAGTCTACTCCTTGACAGTAAATGAAGAGACTCTCAAAGCACATGGTCACTGTCACATAGTTATTGGTGCTCAGTTAAGGCATGTGGTGAACGGTGTTAAATCAATTGCCAGATGAAGCTTAGCATGACCTCATGTCTTAATACAAACCCAAAGGATAGGGGATGACTGTCAGGGTTCCCCCTGCTGCTGCTTCCTCCATACAGAGTACAGTTGCCGGGAGAACCAGGTGTGCAGCCCAGTCCTTTCTGACATTGAAGCCCCAGGCCAATGAGGAAGTGTTCTGGAGCTACTGAACGTCAAATTTCACAGGCGGCAGTTCCACCCGGCGTGAACTGCTGTATAAAGACCAGCACCTACAGGCTGCAGGTGCCAGTGAATTTCTTGTTATCTAGCTCCCCCTACTGTTCCTAGCGATTTTTTAAGTCTCCCCTGGCTGTGACTTTCTGGATTTGACTTGGTGACTGCAGTTTTGGCTTCTGGTACTCTGGTATTGTATTTGATCTTCTGGTACTGATTCTGTGTTTTGGTTTTCTCATTGTCTGACGTATTTGTACTGTGCTGACCATCTGATTTTTGACCATTTTTTCTGTATGAATGTGCTTAATGTGTGTCGTCCTTCACATATCACAGTATAGGGACGGTCATCCAGTTGTGATTCACACCTTGGATGATCGTGTAAATAGATAGGGATAGTAGGTCCGGGTAGTTTAGGGCTGCACTATCCCTATTTGCGTGACAGTAGTCACCTTATCCTGACAATAACTATTAAATTGTTGCGAGTCATGCAGCTGGGTCCCCAACTGATCACAAGAACTCGGTACCCATGGGCCACCCAAAATGTCTGAAGAGACTGGTTACTCATGCACACTGCTGCTGCATTAATCTCAGAGATGGCCAAGTACAGTGCTTAGCTTTCTCCAGTTATTCTGTGGAGATGAATTAAGTGGCAGTGCTTATGCTCGATGTGTTACTCCATTCATTTCAGGGTGCCCCAAGGGGTACATTCTCATGATTAGGGGAGGTCCTAGTGGTAGGACCCCAATCTAATAGATATCCCCTATCCTCCAGCTATAACTGGAATACCCCGCTAATATAAATGCCATATCATAATAAAATGGGCATTTGGTTGCCCTCAGGAGCCGGAGTATCGTACAGGCGCAGGCAGTCAGCGATACTGCGGCTGCGCGAGATTTCAGGGGGCAAGAAAGGAGGACGCAAGGATCGTGGGGTGAACAAATTACATGATGTAGCGGAGGGGGCGGCGCCGTTCGGCAAGGATGTGGGAGTAAATTTATTTCTTAGGAGGCGTGCTGGGCTTGGAAGAAAGGCGGGCTGGGCACTGCAGGGGGGCATTACTGGGCACTAGAGGAGAGTAATAACGCCCCTCTGGGCACCTTGAGACTTAAACCCTTAAGGACTTGGCCCTATTTCACCTTACGGACTTGGCCATTTTTTGCAAATCTGACCAGTGTCACTTTAAGTGCTGATAACTTTAAAACGCTTTGACTTATCCAGGCCATTCTGAGATTTTTTCATTACATATTGTACTTCATGGTACTGGTAAAATGAAGTAAAAAAAAAAATCATTTTTATTTATAAAAAAAATACAAAATTTACCCAAAATTTGTAAAAAATAGCAAATTTCCACGTTTCAATTTCTCTACTTCTATAATACATAGTAATACCTGCAAAAATAGTTATTAATTTACATTCTCCATATGTCTACTTCATGTTTGGATCATTTTGGGAATGACATTTTATTTTTTGGGGATGTTACAAGGCTTAGAAGTTTAGAAGCAAATCTTGAAATTTTTCAGAAATTTTCAAAAACCCAATTGTTAGGGACCAGTTCAGGTCTGAAGTCACTTTGCGAGGCTTACATAATAGAAACCACCCAAAAATTACCCCATTCAAAAAATTACACCCCTCAAGGTGTACAAACTTTGTTAACCCTTTAGGTGTTCCACAAAAATTAATGGAAAATAGAGATACAATTTCAAAATGTAACTTTTTGGCAGATTTTCCATTTTAATAATTTTTTTTTAGTTACAAAGCAAGGGTTAACAGCCAAACCAAACTCAATATTTATGGCCCTGATTCTGTAGTTTACAGTAACACCCCATATGTGGTCGTAAATCGCTGTACGGGGACACGGCAGGGCGCAGAAGGAAAGGAATCCCATACGGTTTTTGGAAGGCAGTTTTTTTTTTACACCATGTTCCATTTGAAGCCCCCCTGATGCACCCCTAGAGTAGAAACTCCCCAAAAAATTGCCCCATTTTAAAACTACAGGATAGGGTGGCAGTATTGTTGGTACTAGTTTAGGGTACATATGATTTTTGGTTGCTCTTTATTACACTTTTTGTGAGGCAAGATAACAAGAAATAGCTGTTTTGGCACCGTTTTTATTTTTTGTTATTTACAACAGTCATCTGACAGGTTAGATCATGTGATATTTTTATAGACCAGGTTGTCACAGATGCGGAGATACCTAATATGAATACTTTTTTTAAATTTATTTAAGTTTTACACAATGATTTCATTTTTGAAGCAAAAAAAAAATCATGTTTTAGTGTTTCCATAGTCTGAGCCATAGTTTTTTTTTATTTTTCTGGGCGATTGTCTCAGGTAGGGGCTCATTTTTTGCGGGATGAGGTGACGGTTAGATTGGTACTATTTTGGTGGGCAAACGCCTTTATCGCTTGCTGTTGTACTTTTTGTGATGTAAGGTGACAAAAAAAATTGTTTTTATTTTTTACGGTGTTCACCTGAGTGGTTAGGTCATGTGATATGTTTATAGAGCCGGTCGATACGGACGCGGCGATACCTAATATGTATACTTTTTTTCCCCCCTATTTTTTACCAATTTTTTTTAACTTTATTTGGGGAAAAATAAATTTTTGTTTATTTTTACTTGAAACTAAAAATTTTTGGGGGGGAAACTATTTTTTCAACTTTTTTTTCACTTTATTTTTTGTCCCACTTTTGGGGGTCTAATGTATTGGCTGTATGAGTAATACAGTGAGTATTACTCATACAGCTTCCGGCCTGTGAGATCCAAGGGGCTGGATCTCACAGGCTCTTCATGGGGACCCGATGGCACTGCCAACTACCGCCGCCCGCAGAATAAAAAGCCGCAAACCGCAGGTCTGAATTGACCTGCGGTTTGCGGCGATCGCAGACACAGGGGGGTCATGGGACCCCCCCGCGCATTTAGCCTAGGTGCCTGCTCAATGATTTGAGCAGGCACCAGGTTCCGATCACCGCCCGCCGGCGATCGGAACTATACATGACGTACATAAGGACTCGGGATCCATGCCGTACCGGTACGTCATGGGTTCCTAAGGGGTTAATTAGCATATCAGAAAAATTGCTTTTTGATCAAAATGAAAACTTGAATAAAAGAAAGAAGACCCTTGCTGGAATGACGGTACTTTATTGAACATTGCTATGTTAACAGTTTTATATGCTCAAAATAGGTGACAGATTCCCTTTAAGCATAATTTTCCAGTTCTCTGAATTCATCAAGCAAACTAAATTGATGTCATCCTGATTGCTATTGCTATGCAATGGACAGTAACACACAATTATATGCAAGGGGAATTTATCTAGTTTATACTAGATAGCATGCAGCTATTCTTTTAATTAAAAATATGAATGCAACAATTGCAGTATTCATATACTGTATACAGTACATGTCCATAGGCATAATTATTCTGTCCTAATCCATTTATTGCATTTGTGATGAGGGGAATCACACTAGTAATTAACAGAAATACAAACAATTACATTTGTACATTGGTATCAGGAAAGAAAATTACCAGCTTTTGCGGTTTGTCCATCAATAACAGGATATGGTGGCAAATTTCAACTGACATTTGTTTTTCAAGGAATGCATCACAAAGGAAAATAAAACCATTGAACCTATTCCCTGGAGCAATGCTTCTCAGGCGTCGCTTGTCATGGATGTCTAAAGTTTTAAATGGATTGAAATTATCCGGTCAAGACTGAACATTTTCCTTTAACCATCAAGCTGGTGTATGCAAAAAAGCTCTAGGCTACAAACACTGGTTGACGGTGCATCACAATTTATGTATTCTTTTTATGAACTCCCAAAATGAGAGATGTAATCTACCAAAAGAGAAAAGGACTAAATGTTTGTACACTGCCTCTAAATGAAGAACTTTCAGGAAAAAAAGATTATAGCCGCTAGATATAGTAAACTGCAGTTATCCCTGGTGGCAGCGATTACACAGGAGTAGAAGGTCACCGACGTTTAGCAACACTGGCCTGGAGCACGGATGGCTTTTCAATGTATTCTACATTACTTTTTAATTATAAAGGATTTTATTTGAAGTTTAAAGAAAGCTTCAATGAAAACATATGTGGTAGCTTTAAGGGAATTTTCATTTGATTAAGCAATTTGCTGAAAAATGTCAGATCTTTGAGGTTAGCAATAGAATAACATGCAATGCTGCAACACTGACTTTTAAGAGTATGTATATAGAATAATTGCAAGTAGGTCAAAATGGGATCATTTTTCTATTTTGGAGAGTTTATATTAGCTCGTTGGGGAGGGGGGGGGGGGGGGAGTCGTCTTTATAGACCAAAACAACCAAAGCAACATTTATATTATGCAAACAGCAATGTCAAGCAAAGAAGGTACCTTATTGTCACTGGGGTGAAAAGCAGCATTGTGGTGACATTGTCCAAAAATGCAGAGAGAATGGCAGCAATAAGACACAGAATTATTATCATTGGCCAGACTCTTCCTCTAGACAGCTGGTAAGCCTATTGAAAAACAAAAGACATACCGTAAGTACAGCTTCACAAATTAATGGTAGAACATTACTCCAACCTTGAATATCAACATTTTCTTAAAGTGTTAAAATAAAAAATGAATTACACTGGTCTACAGAAATGTGGGAATTTCTTGAAATTAGTTTTGGGTCTGATTCTAACGAATCAGTCGGCAGTTTCAGTTCGGATGCAAATAAATTTGACCCCAATCAAAAGTTCTGAGATTGCCCTCAAAAGTCGTGTATGACACTCAGAGGTCTCCTAGAACTGGATCCAGATGCTTTCAAGCTGTTTAATGCCAAGACAACATTAGTCATGTCAAAGTGTCGGTGACAAGGATGATGGTTGTCTGTTTAACAACACACTGCACTGTCAGATTTTATTTTTAAATTAAAACATGGCCCACAAAATATCCCTTTTGGCAGATGGCAGATGCCTTTTTTTATCTTCTGACTTGTATAATGGTGGTTGCTATTTTGAGAGATTGCTCCGAATAAAATGACAAAAAATTCCAATTCCTCTAGAATCAGAATTTTTGGGAAATTGGAGATGAATTGGATTTTAGAATCAATTCACTCATCTCTATTGGTCTATAAGTTACTTTGCACAATGTTTTGGAGAACTATTCCTTGCACATCTTTTACAACATCTTAGTGGTAGGGAGGAGTCAAAATATTCCCTAACATTTCCTAAAAATGCATGTAACTTTTTAAGTACATTAAAGGAGGCTCCGAGTCTCCCATCAATACAGAGAGTGCAAGGACTGAGGTCACACCAGATTTTCTTCTGCACAACAGCCTTCCTGGCCACCTTTTCTACAGATAACTGTAGTGTGACCCCTTACAAAACTGAAGGAGTCACAGCACCCAGCTAGCAGCATGACTCATTCATACTGAAACGTCCATGTAGTTAGATCCACATGATCCATGCTGGCTGTGCCTGTATTGCGGTCCGCAAACAGCGGGTACCCAATACACTGCCGTGTGCGCACCGTATCATTTGAATGGGTCGGCAATGCAGAAGATACGGTGCGGACGGCCAAGGAAGCACTACGGAGCACTTCCTTGGTGTTCCGGTCCATGCCTCCGCATTGCAAAAAAAATAGAACATGCTAAATTTTTGGGTTGTGCGGACGGATCAAGTTGAATGGATCTGCATCCGTCCACACAGATCATTCATGTGCATGAGGCTTTAGTAAGTGATTTATCATTGTTGGAAATCTCATTTATAGGATTTTTCTTCATTTTTCAAATACACACAATTTTTCAGCACTTTTAAACATATATAAGAATGCCATAGGTTCAAAGTGTTTTTACAAGTGTTTTTAGTGGCGATTCTTTTGTAACACTTAAAATATATATTTTTTTCTGGACTTTTTACGTCCTATAGAAAAGCCTATGATCAAAAACACCACTGTAAAAATAAAAATGCACAAATGCCGACCTACTCTCAAAAAACACCACAAATGCCCAAAACAAAAATCAAGTATGCAGGATTTCAATAATTTGGTATGCAATATCTGCCCATCGCATTTATGAGCTTTAGTTAAAAAAAAAAGGCCATTAAAATAGCACAAAAATTCTGCTTCAGGCAAGGTAAATGTGTATGTGGAGAGTTTATTGAAGTGCATGTGTTATGTGCATTGGGTGCATGTACAGGAAGTGTGAGCAACTGTACAGTCATGGCCAAAAGTTTTGAGAATTACATAAATATTGGAAATTGGAAAAGTTGTTGCTTAAGTTTTTATAATAGCAATTTGCATATACTCCAGAATGTTATGAAGAGTGATCAGATGAATTGCATAGTCCTTATTTGCCATGAAAATTAACTTAATCCCAAAAAAACCTTTCCACTGCATTTCATTTCTGTCATTAAAGGACCTGCTGAGATCATTTCAGTAATCGTCTTGTCAACTCAAGTGAGAATGTTGACGAGCACAAGGCTGGAGATCATTATGTCAGGCTGACTGGGTTAAAAGGGAAGACTTGACATGTTAAAAGGAGGCAGGGCTCCAGACAAAAAAAAATCTCAAGGAGCCATTGGCTCCTAATCTGAAAAATTTAGGAGCCAAATTAATTTTTTAGTCGCCAAATGTAAAATACATATAATTATAATAAAAAATAAAAGACTTGTCTGGCTACAGTGCGGGGAAAGCGGACTGGGGTGACGTTACGCAGTCCGGCATGCTGCCCAGGTGTGGCATGGCACAGTAGGGCCCATCCCTTGCGGCTCTTCAGCGTACGGGGCCCCAGTGAACACTGAACAGACGCGTCCACTCTGGGGTTCACCTGAACCCCTACTACTTTGGTGTAAGAGCGGCTCAGCCCCAGCTCCGGCCCCAGCTGGCTGAGCAAGGCCTACAGCTGAGCCCATATCCGGTAGTTATCTAGGCAGTTAAAGAGAAGGGCAGACTTCATGGGCCCCCTTGTAGGGAGGCTTCCAGTAGGGCCCCTTGGGTTTGTAGTAGGGGGGCTGTAGCCGGTAAGTGGGCCCATAGCTTGGGAAGGGCGGATAGGGAGGGTGCATGATCAGAGTCCTGCAAGGAGCAGGTGGGCTGCGCGGCTGCCCCTTATATCAGCCTAACGTTACTTTAACGACCGGCAGCCTTAACACCTTCACTGCCAGCCACACCTGAGCCTCCCCAGCGTGGTGGCATCTCCGCATCGTAGGCTGTACAAATGGCAGAGTGCTCCCTCATACCGCTGCACGTGTGCCAACTGATGGAACTGGTCACAATCACACTTATCAGGCTCACACCAGAAAAGGTTCCCCCCCACTTTAGCATAAAATAGGAGATGTGCAGAGAAAGTTAGGTAGGCGGGGGGAATACTGGGCAGCAGCAGCCATTAGCAAGTGGTGAGGTGATCATCAGTCATCTCACCACTTGCTAATGTTAAGTATGTAAAGGGTTAATAGGAGCCCCGCGCTGGTCAAGACACTAAAAAGCCAGTGAACCATATCTCTTTCAAAAGTCTTAGGAGGAGGAGATAACCTCCAGGAGATAACCTCTCCTCCTACTAAGCAAGGACTATTGAAAGAGATATGGTTCAATGGCTTTTTAGTGTCTTGACCAGCGGCTCCTATTAACCCTTTTATTCCCTTATTAAGAATGTTTGTGAGCCCAGGCAGGGAGCTCACACGGAGCACCAGCAGCGGCCCCCTGAGTGTTATCAGGGTTGTAAAGACGATAAGGATTAGCCTTTATCAGCGGCAGCGCAGGAGTGACTGTGACAGTCTGTGGATTGTTAAGTATCCGCTTCTCAAGCTAACCTCTGTTCTATGGAGCGGCTCCCTGTCTTCATGACTCTGAAGCTGCTGCTGTGTTCAGCGCGGGAGAATGGGGGTGTGAGAGGAGCATCCAATGGTACAGCAGCACACTGATACTGACCAATCAGCAGCCTCCTCTCTAATAACAGAGCTCTATACTGTGCGGAGCTCTGTTATTGGATTGCCGCCTGCCTGCTGTATGAAATGCCGCTCTTCTTAAAGCGGCAGAGCAGCGGAGGCTCTAGGCGCAAATGGCGACAAGACTACAAAGTCTTGTCGCCATTTTGCAATTCTAAGTTGCATTGGCGACCATTTTGGTCGCTATCTGGAGCCCTGGGAGGGTGATGCTTGAAATCATTGTTCTTCCATTGTTAACCATGGTGACCTGCAAAGAAACGCGTGCAGCCATCATTGCGTTGCATAAAAATGGCTTCACAGGCAAGGATATTGTGGCTACTAAGATTGCACCTCAATCAACAATTTATAGGATCATCAAGAACTTCAAGGAAAGAGGTTCAATTCTTGTTAAGAAGGCTTCAGGGCGTCCAAGAAAGTCCAGCAAGCTCCAGGATTGTCTCCTAAAGAGGATTCAGCTGCGGGATCGGAGTGCCACCAGTGCAGAGCTTGCTCAGGAATGGCAGCAGGCAGGTGTGAGCGCATCTGCACGCACAGTGAGGCGAAGACTTTTGGAAGATGGCCTGGTGTCAAGAAGGGCAGCAAAGAAGCCACTTCTCTCCAAAAAAAAAACATCAGGGACAGATTCATCTTCTGCAGAAAGTATGGTGAATGGACTGCTGAGGACTGGGGCAAAGTCATATTCTCCGATGAAGCCTCTTTCCGATTGTTTGGGGCATCTGGAAAAAGGCTTGTCCGGAGAAGAAAAGGTGAGTGCTACCATCAGTCCTGTGTCATGCCAACAGTAAAGCATCCTGAGACCATTCATGTGTGGGGTTGCTTCTCATCCAAGGGAGTGGGCTCACTCACAATTTTGCCCAAAAACACAGCCATGAATAAAGAATGGTACCAAAACACCCTCCAACAGCAACTTCTTCCAACAATCCAACAACAGTTTGGTGAAGAACAATGCATTTTCCAGCACGATGGAGCACCGTGCCATAAGGCAAAAGTGATAACCAAGTGGCTCGGGGACCAAAACGTTGACATTTTGGTTCCATGGCCTGGAAACTCCCCAGATCTTAATCCCATTGAGAACTTGTGGTCAATCCTCAAGAGGCGGGTGGACAAACAAAAACCCACTAATCCTGACAAATTCCAAGAAGTGATTATGAAAGAATGGGTTGCTATCAGTCAGGAATTGGCCTAGAAGTTGATTGAGAGCATGCCCAGTCGAATTGCAGAGGTCCTGAAAAAGAAGGGCCAACACTGCAAATACTGACTCTTTGCATAAATGTCATGTAATTGTCGATAAAAGCCTTTGAAACGTATGAAGTGCGTGTAATTATATTTTACTACATCACAGAAACAACTGAAACAAAGATCTAAAAGCAGTTTAGCAGAAAACTTTGTGAAAACTAATGTTTGTGTCATTCTCAAAACTTTTGGCCACGACTGTATTTTATGTTAAGCAGGGCTTCTGGGGATCGAGTCTCTAAAGGAAGCAGGGCTTTGTGTCTGCAGTATGTGTGAAGTGGATGTGTCTGGAGTGTATGCAAGTGTGCATGGAGTCTATTCAGATGCATGGACCATGTGTATGCAGTATGTTTAGCTGTACAGTGTACATGTATGCAGGTGTGCAAATCATATATATGGACTACAGAGGTGTGTATGAAGGTATGTCGGGAATTAATGCAGGTGAGTGGAACACTTTGTGTAATGTGCGCAGGTGTTTCAAATAGTAGCAGTATTATATATGTTCTGCATAAAAGCATTTTGTTAATACATGCATACTCAGATGACTGTTACTAGGTGATTTTAGCATGGTAGAGGTCGTACAAATTACCTGTTCCACAACTATCGCTCTGAACTTTGTGGATTGTGAAAACATTTTGAAGCCTGTTGTTTAAGTGCTAAGAATATTTGCAACACCACTTCTAAATGCCATCCAATGTTCTGAAGTAGGTCTCTGGCACCTGTGTTGTACCCCAGAGAGCAGTCATTCTCTATTTAGGGGGTACAGAAGTGGGCATTAATATTCTGCGAGAAGTGTAAACAGGGCAGTGTTACTGTGTGGGGCCAAACAAAGAGCACTATTAGTGGGTATTTTGCCTTAAGAGGCCATTGTTAATGTATGGTGCACAAACATGGGTACTCTTACTGTGTTGGCCACTTCCTATCTGGCATGATTGATTTCAGGGGCACTATCAAGTTGTGGCTGGAAGAACTCATCATGGTGACCTGAGCCAGACAGAGAAGAAAAAGGAAAGTTAAAGAGAACCTGTTGTCAAAAAATCCAATGCAATCTGAAAGTACCATGTTATAGAGCAGGAGAAGCTGAGCAGACCGATATATATTTATGGGAAAAGATTCAGTAAAACTTGTAATTTTTTACATTTACATCTGCAGCCCTGTGAATACCCATTGGTACAGGAGGGAGGTTTATCAGTGACTGAAAGCCATATCAATTACTGGTAACACCTCCCTCCTGTACCGATAGGTATTTACACAAGGTAGAAAATGCAAAGATATAAATATATCAAATTACAGGTTTTACTAAATCTTTTCCCACACATATATACATGAATCTGCTCAGCTTTCCCTGCTCTATAACATGTTGCTTTCAGATTTTATTGCATTTTTTGACAACCGGTCCTCTTTAAAGCTCTTTTCTTCAGTCTGACTCAGGTTGCCATGATGAGTCCTTCTCATTTTTGGTGACGGGTCCTCTTTAATTCACTCCAGTCAGAGCGGATGTCGTCTGTGAATACAAAAGTTTCCCATTTATGGGTGTAACAAATTGTCTCTCAATAGGTAGAATTATTCTTATGATATCTACACATTCAGTTAAACATAGCAATGTTTAGGAGGGGGGCCCATTAATGAAACCTTTGCAATGAGCCCACCAATCTGTTATAATAGCACTGAACTGATTGATCAGTAGTGCTTTCTAATCTACTTTCATTCCAGACTTTTCTATTTTTCAGAGGTTCTCAACGAGCAATTAAAGGAGTTTTCTGAGATTTTAATGATGACATATAGTGCATCTATAATTTTGAGGTATATTCCTGCTTTCTTTCATTTTACTACAATACAATACAGAAATTAACTGCAGTTAAATGTTTTATTAATCTCAAGTACTTTTCAAAATCAACAGGTAGAATTCAATGGGGCAAGTTAATAAAATGGATAAGGCTAACTTATTGATTTCAGAAAACCAATCTTACCATGCTGAGGAGACATACTGTAAATGTAACTTTAGAAGCCAAATGAGGAGGAAAATGTGAACCATGGTTTATTTTATGGTACGGTAAGTTAGCTAATTGCATATTATTTAAAAAAGAAAGCTATGACAAGATAAAAAAAAGTGCGAAGCCATTTAAATAAATCCTCACTAAAAACACATTTTTATCACAATAACAACCTGTGTGACTATTCTATGTGGGGTTCTTTCTACATACTGTAGAGAAAAAAAAAAAAAAAAAAGAGTACATGGTGGGGTTGAGCGAACCCGAACTGTAAAGTTCAGGTTCGTACCGAACTTTAGGATTTATGGACCCCGAACCCGAACGTTTCAGTAACAGTTCGGGTTAGAGTTCGGTGTTTTAATGGTGCTTTTTTGAAAGGCTGCAGGACAGCCAATCAACAAGCGTTTAACTCGTGTGCCCTTAAAAGCCATTACAGCCATGCTTACTAATGGCATGGCTGTGATTGGCCAGTGCATCATGTGACCCAGCCTCTATATAAGCTGGAGTCACGTAGCGACGCACGTCACTATGCTCTGATTAGTGTAGGGATAGGATGCTGCTGCTGCGAGGGAGGGAATAGGAAAAAATCTTTAATCTGAAGTGCTTGTTAACTCTGCGATCTACATACATTTAGTTGTGTGGGTGCAGTGCACAATCTTTTTACCCTGCCCTGAGCCCAGTGACACAGAAAATAAAATGAACTTTTATCTGTCTGTTAGTTAGGTGGGCATAGGTGGCCAGTTTGTGCAAGTTCAGTGCACCAGCACTGCATATGTGCCAGGGACAATAATTTAACCCTGGTTTTTTTAGTTCAGTGGGCAACATATACCCATTTTTTAAGTGCACCTGCACTGCATATGTGCCAGGGGAAGGGGAAATAGCATAGGAAATCAGTCTGAGTTCAGAGGCCCAGGGGGTGACATTCGCATTTTTTTCTGTAAGTACAATCCAAGTAAATCCATCTGTTAGATTCTTTGGGGACAAATTATATATTTTTTTGCTAAAATAGTATATTTGCGCCCTGCACTTCATTTGTGATAGTGAAAGAAAATCCATTAAATCCATCTGTTTAATTGTGGGTGAAAATATATTTATTTTTTTCATAAAGTTCCTTTGCGGCCTTTGCTGCAATTGCGACAGTCGAATACAAGCTTTAAATACTGCTGTTATAGTCGGGTTTTAAAAAGACACCCATTTTGTGCAAGATACTAAATTTGGGACCTTTGCTGCATTTGTGACAGTCCAATACAACCAGTCAATACTGCTGTTACATTGTTGGTCGACAAATTAAAAAATTTTGTGACCGTGAAGTAATTGTATAAAATTCGCCTGTCTCACTGTTATGGGACCTAAATAAAGTTTTCCTCTTTATGACACCGGCACTGCCTGTCAGTGAACTTAATTGTTGACTATTGGCTGTTACATTGTTGCTTGACATAAACCATCTGTTAGTTTGGTGGGTGAATGCAAAGAATGAGGAGATCGTCAAATAAGGGACGTGGCCCCGGTCGTGGTGCTTCTGGTGGAGCTCCTGTTGCAGGGAGAGGACGTGGTCGATCTGTGCCAGCTACACGCACAAGTGAAACACCTTCCTCAGGTGAAAGTAGGCGACAGAACCTTCATTGTTATTTGGTAGGGCCGAATGCGGCTATATGAATGGTGAGGCCAGAACAAGTACAGGCGATAATAGATTGGGTTGCTGACAGTGCCTCCAGTTCCTTCACATTTTCTCCCACCCAGTCCCCTGCTGAAAGATCAGAGTTGGCACCTACAGCCCATGGCCATCTGTCTTTCAACTCACCCCCTTGCAACTCAGTCAAGCAGTCTGAGCCCCAAGTCATGCAGCAGTCCCTTATGCTATTTGAGGAGTCTGCTGGCAGGATTTCCGTGGGTCATCCACATAGCCCTGCCCCAGAAGTGGAAGAGTGCAGTGATGCCCAACCACTTATGTTTGAGGATGAGGACATGGGAAGACCACCACAGCACATCTTTGATGATGACGAAACACAGGTGCCAGACCGACAAGGAGGGCAGGGGTAAAGAGTGGGTGGAAGAGGATATGGAGGATGATTAGGTACTAGACCCCACATGGAATCAAGGTCATGCGAGTGACGTGTGCAGTTTGGAGGAAAAGGCGGTA
This sequence comes from Bufo bufo, assembly GCF_905171765.1. Classification (NCBI taxonomy): domain Eukaryota; kingdom Metazoa; phylum Chordata; class Amphibia; order Anura; family Bufonidae; genus Bufo; species Bufo bufo. The sequence goes on from NC_053391.1 coordinate 454,662,680, forward strand.
GTCGCACAGAGGCACCAGCATAGCAAAAGAGCAGGGTGCAAAAGCGTCTGTTACAGTCTTGGGTGACATTTTTAAATTTTTGCCGTATACAAAACACTGCTCTGCATAGTTGACAGGGACCGAAATAAAAAAAAAAAATTAGTCTGTTCAATTGGTGTGTGACATTAACCCATTTTTGCCGATGAAAAACCCCTGCTTTGCATAGGTGACAGGGACTTAAATTTCTAAAATTAGTCTTTAATTGACGTGTGCCCCCTCCTTTAATTCAGTCCCACCGCTTTAACAACTTGTCGTACATTTCCGCTCAATCACATTTCAGCCATTGACCTCCCTTGGATGTGGTATCCCTTTCTCAGGCTCCCTCTCCGGCATGGAACCCTGATTCCGTTACCCGTGACCACCATGGTAGGCGCTTAAAAGAACATTGAAAGTTGATATAGAAGATATCCAATTGGATCAAGGTCGTCACGGGGACATGCGACATGGATGAGCAGTATTGTGTGCACACTCCTACACGTACTGACTGATAGGTCTGCCTCATTCAACTTCTGGGTCTCCAAATTGGGCACATGGCCTGAGCTTGCCCTTGACGCCTTGGAGGTGCTGGCCTGCCCTGCAGCCAGTGTATTGTCTAAACGTTTGTTTAGCATGGCAGGGGGTGTTATCACAGACAAGCCCAGCCGCCTCTCCACAGCCAATGTGGACAAGCTCACGTTCATTAAAATGAACCAGGCAGGGATCCCACAGGACTTGTCCGTACCTTGTGCAGAATAGACATGTATACCGGCCTTACCCAGCCTTTGTTGTACTCCAGCGCACGCATTCTATTTTTTATATTTCCCAATGTTTTGGGGTCTACCCAAATTTGAACAAAAATAAAATAAAATAAAAAACAAAACAAAAAACCAGTGTTGGCTACCTCCTCCTCCTCCACTGCAGCTTCCACCTACACCAACACATCCACTGCCTCCTCAACCTCCCACTCCATTTGGACCTCCTCCTCCTAGATCAAGATTATTATTTTTTATTTTTACGTATTTTAGGTTATTTAAAGTCATTTCCCTATCCACATTTGTTTGCAGAGCACTTGGCATGCTCTTAACCACATTTTGCAGCCCTTTCCATGACTTTTTTAGAGCCATTTTAGTGCTCCAAAGTTTGGGTCCCCATTGACTTCAATGTGATTCGGGTTCAGGGTCAAGTTCGGGTGAAGTTCAGGTCCCGAGCTCAAACTTTTTTGTGAAGTTCGGCCGAACCCGAACATCCAGGTGTCCGCTCAACTCTAGTAGATGGCTTTCTAGATATAATTTTTTGAAGTCACTCGATGTATAGTAGTCCATGTTGAGAGTAGAGATGTCGCGAACATAAAATTTTCCGGTCGCGAACGGCGAACGCGAATTTACGCAAATGTTCGTGAACGGGCGAACCGGGTGAACCGCCATAGACTTCAATAGGCAGGCAAATTTTAAAACCCACAGGGACTCTTTCTGGCCACAATAGTGATGGAAAAGTTGTTACAAGGGGACTAACACCTGGACTGTGGCATGCCGGAGGGGGATCCATGGCAAAACTCCCATGGAAAATTATGTAGTTGACGCAGAGTCGGGTTTTCATCCATAAAGGGCATAAATCGCCTAACATTCCTAAATTGTTTGGAATAACGCGCTTTAAAACATCCAGTGTGTGTATACGATCAGGTATGATGTTGTATCGATCAGGTAATGTAAGGGTTACGCCCGCTTCACAGTGACAGACCAAACTCCCCGTTTGACGCACCGCAAACAACCGCAAAGAGTTGTCAATAGTTGACACACATGACATAAATTTTATTCCTCTATGCGTCAATCTTGGTGTAGTGAGGACTGTGCTCGTGCGCACGTTCGGGAGATTGCAGGCGATGGCGGTTTTTCAAAGCCTATGGTCGTGCTGAGGTAGTTCAGTGACAGTTAAGTGACCCAGAAAACAATGATTCTGCAGTGTGGGCCCATTGTTGGCCTAGTAGGCTTTAATGATCAACTTAGATGATCACAATGAAAAGTAAGAATTAGTCTTACCGGTAATGATGTTTCCAGGAGTCCGACATGACAGCACTACATGGAGGTTGTCTCCCCCGCCCACTATTGGGACAGGAAACAGAGAGGTTAAAAGCTCCCCCCCCCACCCACCATCACCAGTGTTTTATAGATTATCACACAATAATGGGTAACATAGTGAAAAAAAGTAAAGGAAGATTACTCTAAACATTAGGGAGGGAACTACCAGTGCTGTCATGTCGGACTCCTGGAAACATCATTACCGGTAAGACTAATTCTTACTTTCCAGGACGTCCTCCATGACAGCACTACATGGAGTAGGAATACCAAATTAATCCAAAAACTAGGGAGGGACCGCAGCCTGAAGAACTTTACGTCCAAAAGACTGGTCAATATTCCCTGACACATTTAGTCTGTAATGCTTACAAAAGGTTTGGGAGCTTGCCCAGGTGGCTGCTCTACATATCTGGTCGATAGAAGCATTCGCATGTTCGGCCCATGAAGCCGAGACTGCTCTCGTTGAATGAGCCCTAATCTCCTGGGGACAGGGAAGCTCCTGGCTCTGATAGGCCTCTTTAATGACTATCTTAATCCATCTAGCTAAGGTTGCTTTAGAAGCTTTCTTGCCTTTATTGCGGCCTGAAAATTGAACAAACAGATTTGAGTCCACTCTAAAGGAACTGGTAACGTCTAGGTAGAAAAGGAGAGAACGTCTGACGTCTAGAAGATGGAACTCCTTCTCCCTTTCGGTCTTTGGGTCTGTGAAGAAAGTTGGTAGTACTATCTCCTGGTTACGATGAAAGGAAGAAGCTACCTTCGGTATAAAGGACGGGTCTAGTCTTAATATGACTCTATCTTCACAGATTGTAAGGTACGGTTCACGGATGGTGAGGGCCTGGATCTCCCCTAGCCTACGGGCTGATGTGATAGCCACTAAGAACATCATCTTTAAGGTCAGGTTTCTTAGGCTACTGTCGTGTAGGGGTTCAAAAGGTGATTTTGTTAAGGCATTAAGAACTAGCGACAGATCCCAGGGAGGGACCTGGGACCTTAGTGTTGGCCTAATCCGTGTGGTTGCCTTTAAGAACCTGCTTACCCACCGATTTTCTGACAGGGAATAGTTTAGAAACCAACTTAAGGCTGCAGTTTGGACCTTAAGGGTACTGGGCCTGAGACCCATGTTAAACCCTTCCTGGAGGAAATCAAGAATATCTCCCACACTCGGGAGTAGAGGATTCTTCTCTCTCAGCGCCATCCAGGAGCAGAATTTTTTCCAAATTTTATTATAAATCGCCGAGGTCACCTGTTTATGGCCTCTCTGAATAGTGGCTATTACTTCTTCTGAGAACCCCTGTAATCTTAACAAGTCCCTTTCAGAAGCCACGCTGTTAATTTCAGCCTGTTTATTTCCGGATTCCATATTGGACCCTGATGCAACAGGTCTGGCCTGAGAGGGAGGGGAACCGGTTCCTCTTGACTCAGGGAGGACAGGACCGGGAACCAGGCTTGTTTTGGCCAAAAGGGAGCTATGAAGATCACTTTGGCCGATTCTCTGCTGATCTTCTTTAGGGCTACTGAAATCAGAGGGAAAGGAGGAAACGCATACACCAGCTTCATGTTCCAGGACTGAGATAGAGCGTCTACGGCCGTGGGGTGATCGGCAGGATTCCGGGAGAAGAAGGAGGTTGTTTGAGTATTCTCCCTTGAAGCAAAGAGGTCGATGTCCGGATATCCCCATGAGGCTGTCAACTCTAGAAACACCTGTCTGTTCAAAGTCCACTCGTTTGGATCTATAAAGTGTCTGCTGAGGAAATCTGCCGACTGGTTTTTTGAACCTTGTAGGTGTACGGCTGAGATTGACAGCACATTCTCCTCTGCCCAGGAAAAAATCTTGTTTGTTAGATTCTGGAGGAGAGGGTATCTTGTTCCTCCCTGATGTCTGAGGAAAGAGACTGCTGTCATGTTGTCTGACAGGATTCGTATGTTCTGTCCACTCAGAAGATCCTGACTCTGTCTGAGAGCTTCCCAAACGGCCTGAAGTTCTCTGAAGTTTGAAGACCTGTTTTTTATGGTCTGGCTCCAGGTTCCTTGGAAATAGTAGATTCCAACCTTTGCCCCCCAACCCTGTTGGCTGGCATCTGTAGTTACTATGACATACGGATTTAGATTCCAGGAAACGCCTTTTGATAGGTTGCTTGATGTCTGCCACCAGTCCAGGGATCTTCGAGCATTCTCCTTTATAAGGATCCTCCGGTCTATGGATCGGTGGTCTCCGTCCCAGACCGATAGAATCATCTTCTGCAGGACTCTCGTGTGATGTTGACTCCACGGTACTGTAAATATGCAAGATGTCATCAGGCCCAGGATGCTCATGGCATTTCTGATGGTGCACACTGATTTCCCCTGAAATGCTCTCAATTTCTTGACCAGGTTTTGTTGTTTTTGAGGTGGAAGAAAAGACCTCTGTAGGTTTGAATCTAGTAGTGTTCCCAGGAAGATCTTCTTGGTCTCTGGTAATAGGTCCGATTTTTCCCAATTTATGATCCAGCCGAGATCCTGTAAGAGGGATATTGTTGTCTGGGTTTGTGACGCTAGAACCGGTGCAGAGTCTGCGGTCAGGAGGAGATCGTCCAGATAAGGTACAATCTTTATTCCCTTCAGCCTGAGGAAGGCCACTATCTCTATTATCAATTTTGTGAACACCCGGGGGGCTGTTGATATCCCAAAGGGCAGGCACTGAAACTGATAGTGGTTTACTCTGCCTGCTTCCCTTACTGCAAATCTTAGGAATTTTTGGTGGTCCGGATGTATTGGTACATGGTAATATGCATCTTTTAAGTCTAAGGTGCACATTACCGCTCCCTGAGAAATGAGGGGTGTTGTTGATCTTATTGATTCCATCTTGAAACGACGGTACTTTATGAAGACGTTTAGAGGTCTTAGGTTGATTATAGTTCTGAAAGAACCATCCGGCTTCTTGACCAGGAATAACCTTGAATAGAAGCCCCTGCCTTCCTGACCCGCAGGGACGCGAGTCACTGCACCTAGATTTTTTAGTTTTGCGACGTCTTTTAAAAGATTTTCCTGTTGTGTACCTCCTCCGTACCCTGTTAGCACAAATTTGTGTTGCGGAATAGATATGAATTCTATCTTGTACCCTTCTTGAATAATTTGGAGCACCCAAGGATTCTGAGTTACCTGGCTCCATGCTGGGAGAAAGGATCTTAATCTCCCCCCGACTGGTCTGGCGTCATTGTTTGTCCTGGGAAGTGTTGGGGTTAAGCAGAAATCCTCTGCCCCTACCCCCTTTAGGATAGGACCATCTCCCTGATTTCCCCTTATCCTTATACGCTTGGTTTTTTGGCTGGAATTTTTTACGAAAAAACTGCGTCTTCTTAGTTTTAGTCTCAGGAAACCCTATCTTTTTATCTGAGGCCTTCTCCAGAATTTTGTCCAGACTAGGGCCGAACACGTATGATCCTGAGAAGGGGATAGCACATAGCTTATTCTTTGAGGTGAGATCACCAGACCAGTTCTTCAGCCACAAAGCCCTTCTTGCGGTGTTCAGAAGGGCCCCGCCTTTAGCTGCGAACCTGACTGACTCTGCTGAGGCGTCTGCTGTAAAGGCTGTCGCCATCTTTAGGAGCGGGATAGTCTCCAAAATGTCTTCCCTGGGAGTTCCCATTGACAAATGATTCTCCAGCTGAGATAACCACAATAAAAGGGACCTAGCCACTGAAGTAGCTGCCACGTTAGTAGACATCAAGGCCGCAGAAGCTTCCCAAGATTTCCTCAGGAGACCATCGGCTTTGCGGTCCATGGGGTCTTTCAGCTGGGAGGAGTCTTCGAATGGGATCGCTGTTTTTTTAGCTACCCTTGCGACCGGGGCGTCGATTTTGGGGATTTCTTCCCAAATTTTAGTGTCCTCTTTGTCGAAGGATAAACGGCTTTTAAATTCTCTAGGAATAAACAGCCTTTTTTCTACATCCTCCCATTCATCCAGGATCATTTGTTTTAGGCTAGAATTTAAGGGGAACACCTTCCTCTGTTTTGTAATCAGGCCAGCAAACATCTCCTCCTGAATGGATCTCTTAGCTGGTTCGTCTGAGATATCCATAGTCTGTCTAACTGCAGTTAGGAGGGAATCCATATCCTCAGTTGAGAAGCAGTACTTGCGTCTCTCCTCATGGGATGAGGAAGGTAAGGACTCCTCTTCTTCCTCCTCCCCTGAATATTCCACCTCTATGACCTCTGTGTCTGACTCCAAGATTTCCCTAGGTCTTTTAATCCCGGTGGTCTGTTCAGCCACCTTAGGCGTTATTAAGGAGGAAACTGACGCTTTGACCTCTTCCTTAATGATGGCTCTAATGTCCGTTAAAAGGGACGACTGTTCCTCTTTCATCATTTTGTTAATACAATCGGTACAAAGCTTCTTTGTATATGACTCCTGAAGCCTTTTATTGCAAATAGCACATCTCCTGGGCTTCTTTTTGATGTCCACCTTTAGGGTAGGATCTTTCTCTCCCTAGGAGACATGGTGATAGAAAAAACAGGCCATAAATCCCTGAGCCTATCACTATCCCATATGCCAGCTTCACCACATGTAGTGCTGGGTTACTCACATGTCCCTGGGCAGGAGGGTCTGGGGACTGCTCTCTCACACCAGACGAGTCCATGACTGAGGGACTGACACCTAGCCCACCAGACTTTTAAATGCCACTGGCACTTACCCCTCCTGACGTGGATGCTCCTCCCACAAATTCTGGATGGACGCGAGGCCGTTCGCTAGGCCTCCAGCGTCCCTCGCCGCTTGGGGATCGTCCGCAGGGCGCCGCCATGCTGGTTCCGGCGTCGGAGGTCACGCGCATGCGCACTCCTCTGCCGGCGCTTAGTCGTCACTTCCGGTTCAGCGCCGAACCCGGAAGTGAGAAGAGAAGCGCTCCGGTTCCCGCGCGATCCCTCCTGGAGGAGCGTCCTGCAGCCCAGAGCCCCAGCGGGGTTGCGGCTACCGTATCCCAGCCCCTGGTATACCCGCCTCCAGCCGCGAGTCGCGTGACCCACAGGTACTGGAGAGGGCTGGGAGGCTAAGGGACCCCAGCATAGGGGTTTTAGCCCGGCGAAATAGAAAAAGAAAAAAGGATTATACAGGTCTACAAGAGACCACTCTCTGCCCTGTCCATTATTGGGACAGGAAAAAACACTGGTGATGGTGGGTGGGGGGGGGAGCTTTTAACCTCTCTGTTTCCTGTCCCAATAGTGGGCGGGGGAGACAACCTCCATGTAGTGCTGTCATGGAGGACGTCCTGGAAATTAATGTTTTTTCTATGAAAATTTTTCCAGCCGATCGCTTTTGGTCTGTTCACAATGAAGCAACGACCTTATCATCTGGGGTGTGCCAACATTGCCAACACACTCAGAGTTGATCGCTTCATTGTGATAAGCAAGCCCCTTCACCACAACAAGGTAACGATCACGAAGGGGAATTTACATATGTATGTGCCTTTTTTTTGTTTTGTTTTTGCAGCCACAGTGCAGCACCAGAGACCAGAAAAATTAGGCATGTACACATGCCTGAAAAATTAGGTATTGTTGCAGCCGTTTTCCAGGCAGAAAGTGTACTAAAACATTGCGGCTTGAACCCTAGTTGGTGGCGGAGAAGTCACACAAGTCATCCGGCATGCAGAGATTAAATACAGCAGCGTGGGGACCATGGCCCAAGGCATCTCATCAGGCCTTTTTTTAGTCAAATGCATCCCCCACTGTCAGTCCCTTCGGGATCCATGCCTCATTCATCTTAATAAAGGTGAGGTAATCTAGACTTTTTTGACCTAGGCGACTTCTCTTCTCAGTGACAATACCTCCTGCTGCGCTGAAGGTCCTTTCTGACAGGACACTTGAAGCGAGGCAGGCCAGAAGTTCTATCGCAAATTGGGATAGCTCAAGCCACAGGTCAAGCCTGCACACCCAGTAGTCAAGGGGTTCATCACTCCTCAGAGTGTCGATATCGGCAGTTAAGGCGAGGTAGTCTGCTACCTGTCAGTCGAGTCGTTCTCTGAGGGTGGACCCCGAAGGGCTGTGGCGATGCGTAGGACTTAAAAATCTCTGCATGTCCTCCATCAACAACGCGTCTGTAAAGCGTCGTTGTCACACACCACTTTGCCAATCTCCAGTTGGTGCGGGGTCAGCCACTGGTCCACCTGTGCGTTCAGGGCAGACAGGAGTGCTGGTCCGGTGTGACTCTCTGCTTTCAGGCAAGTCAACCCCAAGACGGCGTGACACTGTCGTATCTGGGATGTGGAATAGCCCCTGGGTAGCTGGGGGGTGCAGTTGATGTGGAGCAAGACGCAGCAGCAGAAGAGGACTCAGCCGAGGAGGTTAGCGAGGAGGATGGAGTAGGAGGAGTAGAGGAGGTGGCAGCAGGCCTGCCTGCAAGTCGTGGCGGTATCACCAACTCCGCTACAGAGCCACGCATTCCATGCTTGGCAGCCGTCAGCAGGTTTACCCAATGCGCAGTGTACGTGATATACCCGCCCTGACCGTGCTTTGCAGACCAGGTATTAGTGGTCATATGGACCCTTGCCCCGACACTGTGTGCGAGACATGCCATGGCTTCCTTTTCCACAATAGAGGACAGGTTGGGGATTGCCTTTTGTGAAAAAAAAATTCGGCCGGGTACCTTCCACTGCGGTGTCCCAATAGCTAAAATTTTTTTGAAGGCCTCAGACTCCACCCGCTTGTATGGTAAAAGCTGGCGGGCCAAGAGTTCCGACAAGCCAGCTGTCAGACGCCGGGCAATGGGGTGACTCTGTGACATTGGCTTCTTACGCTCAAACATTTCCTTGACAGACACCTGACTGTGGGCAGATGAGCAGGAACTGCTGAAGGTGAGAGGCGGAGTGGCGGGTGGTTAAGAGGGGGCAAGGAGGACAGCAGTGGTTGACGTGGCTGAAGATGCTGGACCAGGAGGAGGATGGTGGCTTTGAGTTTGTGTGCTGCTTGTACTCATCATGTGTTGATCCCATAGGCGTTTGTGATGTGAGATCATGTCCCTTCGCAAAGCAGTTGTACCTAGACTTCCTTTGACTCCGTGTTGGACTTCCCTTGACTCCGTTTCTTTTGGAACAGGTTGCAAATGGCATCGCTGTTATCAGAGGCAGACACACAAAAAAAATGCCACACTGCTGAGCTTTGCAATGACGGAATTCTGGTGGTGGCAACAGCATGTGTTGATTGGCGTGCTGTCTGGCTGACCCCGGGTGCCGATACATGCTGTCTGACTGTGCCACTAGCTCCATGCGACGACCTCCCCCTGCTTCCAACTCGTCTCCTCCTCCTCTGTCTCCCCATCTGAACTTTCCCCCTGTTCTTCTCTTCGAGCAGGCACCCACGTGACATCCACTGACACAACGTCATCAACCGCTTCACTTGTATCTGACAACTCAGCAAAGGAAGCAGCAGGGGATACATCATCATCACACCATACGTCCATGTGTGTAATGCTGCCTGACAGACATATCCCTGTTATCTACATCCTCTGGCAATAATGGTTGCGCATCACTCATTTCTTCCAACAGATATGTAAATAACTCCTCTGACAGATCAAGTGAAGCAGCTGTGGTGCTAGTGTTGGTGGTGGTGGCGGGTGGGCGAGTGGTAACTTGAGAGGTGCCCGAAGCTGAGCTGGATGAAGATGGTGCGTCAAGGTTCCGAGCGGAAGCTGTAGAAGATTGGGTGTCCTGTGTAAGCTAGTCAACTATGTCCTCAGAATTTTTCGAGTTCAGGATACGTGGCCTCTGAACACTGGGCATTATTCTAGGGCCAAAGGAAATCAGCACCACGACCACGATGGCCCCTGCGGGGTGGCCTGCCTCTGCCTGTCATTTTTTTTTTAGATTAGTGGTACTATGCGTGCAAGGTACTGTGCCACCCTATATGAGTGGTGGGCAGTGGGCACAGTACAGTCTGTGAGCCTGACACTCACTGGCAGGCAACTGCAATTATATTACAGAGGAAAAAATTACATTACTTTATCTGCAAGGTACTGTGCCACCCGATATGAGTGGTATGCACACAGTACAGTCTGTGGGCCTGTGGCCTCTCTCACACGGGCAGGCAACTGCAATATATATATATATATATATATATATATATATATATATATATTATATATATATATATAATAAATAAAAGCAGACTGATGTACCAGCCCTAAAAAGGGCTTTTTGGGGTGCTGTCAGGACGCTGTCCTTACAGCAGATGAGTCTTTGAGGACTGGAGTACACACAGAACACTGGCCTAGCTAACTCTTTCCCTATTAATTCAGCAGAAGCACTCTCCCTGCTCTAACTAACACTGCAGCTTCAGAATGAATCTAAGAGGGCTGCCGTCCTTGCTTTTTTATAGGAGGTGGGTGGGTCTGGGAGGGAGGGTATGCTGATTGGCTGGAATGTGTCTGCTGACTGAGGTACAGGGTCAAAGTTTGCTCAATGATGACGTATAGGGGCGGACCGAACATCGCATATGTTTGCCCGTCGCGGCGAACAAGCGGTGTTCGCCGGCGAATAGTTCGGGACATCTCTAGTTGAGAGTCTTTAACTTATACCCTGTCTGAACTACTAGAATAGCAGAGAAGTTCACATAATGAGCTTTGTCTGACCAACTATCCAAGTGAGAGCTTTTGACTCAATTATAGTATATTCACACTGAAATGTTCCACAGGAAAAATCCACCACAGAAATCCAAGCTTGTCCTTTGGATTTCTGCCATGGTTTTGGCTACAAAAGAAACACACATAGCTTGAGCCCCTTTATTGGTGTTAATCTGCATGTGGAAACAGGAAGGGACATGTCCCTTCTTGATGTAATGCAGGAATCTACACAGAAATCATCTGCATATGGACAGTGGCATGGATTCCCTTGAAAACAATGGGATACAGTTTCTGTATGGATTCCATGCATAAATCAGATCCCTTCAGGCACTACATCTTCACTATGGCTTCCCAGTAGAAGTAGGCTGGTCAGGGCTTTTCACGTTATACTAATTGTTAATTATGGTCGTGGCTACGGATACTGGAGCTTGGCGTGACAGTGCCAAGGATTGACCTATCCGTATTCTGCTGACTAACTAAAAGGCCTAGATTGTGCCCATAGCCACGAACGTGGGTAGCCTATAAGGGGGCATACCCTGAGGAACGCTAGTAAAAGGGGAGGAAGGGTGGGGCATGGAGTGACGCCAGCGCTGAGGCCTGTGGGAGCGGAGCTTATAAAGCCTCCGCCCCTCCCACAATAACAGACTGAAATCAGCTTTGACAATTGTAGATTGTTATACAATGCCGCGCTCCTCCGTGGGCATGTTCATCTAGGCCAGGGTTTCTCAACTCCGGTCCTCGGGACCCACCTACCAGTCATGTCTTCAGGATTTCCTTAGTATTGAGCAGGTGATATAATTAGTGTCCGTGCATCAGGACTTACCACAGGTATTCATTCTGTGGGATATTCTCAAATCCTGACCAGTAGGTGGGTCCCGAGGACCGGAGTTGAGAAACCCTGATCTAGGCCTAGCATCAGATCTATAACATCTCTGATTGATTTGCTATCCCATTTAAAACTCTGTCTAAGATTACTGCTACAGAAGATCAATATAACAAACATGAAGTTGTATTTTGCAAGTGTACTGGAGGTGATGCTTCATTGTGAAGTGGTGTCTGCATTGAACTGCTTCACTATAACAGCTGTACTGGTCTACCGGTTGGATGCTACATCGGTCAGTAAAAGGGGAAGCAATGTAAGATCAATTTAGAGAGCACTTCATAGTGAAGCACCACCTCCAGAGCACTTGACAGCATAAATATCTGTATTCACACAATTCAACATAATAAAAGTCCAGGACATTCTGTACTCCCTGGCCTTTAATGGGGTAGTGCAGTCAGTACATATTGTGACCTATCCACAGGATAGGTCATAAATATCTGATCGGTGGGGTCCATCTCCCAGCACCCTGCCAGTAAGCTGTCTGAAGAGGAGACGGTTCTCGTACAATTCCTACTTCCTCTCCAAGATTACACTATGCGTCATATTGCTTGCAGTGGTGGCACAATGCAATTAGAAGTGCATGGAACGAGCAATTGTAATTACACTGTGCTGCCGAGATTTCGGAGACGATTTTCAAATGTAATCTTGAAGTAATGCTTGCACAAGCGCTGCCTCCTCTTCAAACAGCTGATTGACGGGGTGCCAGGAGTCGAAACCATCACCGATCACAAATTGATAACCTATCCAGAGTAGGAGACAACCAGACCTGCTCAAATTCTAAGACCGCTTGCTTGCTGCCATTTTAAATAATTCCCGGAGAATGCCTTTAACAATTTAAAGAGTAGACATGTAATATATAAATTTACATAGTTATGAGATGACAAATTCTCAGCAACCATTATATGGATGCTATAAATAAAAATGGTGGGCTATTCCACACCAACCGTTTAACTTTGCACTTACCTTTACAGCACAATAGTCAAAGAACCCAGTTTCTGAAAATATTGCCACCAATATCATCTGAAGAAAAAAGAAAAACGTTTCATGCTCAGTGACATGGTATACATCATAATACACTGTTTTCACATGTGTAGAGATGAGCAGTGTTAAAATTCAATGACTAAAGCAACAAATCCTTTTCATCTGCCTTGAGTGTCAATATAGTGTGTATAATCCTGCTCAGAACTTCCTCTCTGAGGAAGAGCATAGTCACAAAGAGAAAACTCTTTTTGAGCAGATCTGGAGGACATCTATTACATGGTGAGAGATCCCATTGAAAGGCCGGCATGTGATGTTTGTATGATTGAAGGGAAAAGGTTTGGCCAGATTACTAGCTGTGATCGGGGGGTTTCTGAAGTTTGTCCTGCAGCCAGTAGCAGACAACCAAGCGGGTCTGTATTGTACTTCATTGTGTTTGAAGCATGATGTACATCAGTGAGTATAATGAAGATATGAGTTACATACTTGACATTTACCTAACCATAGTTTTTAAGGAACATCAGTGATGGAAAAGGTCCATTATGCACAGCTATTATACACACTGCCCATTTTATCCTTTACATGCTTTAAAAATCACCAAATATAGCAATCCAGAGGGACTGCAATATGTGCGGAAATGTACAGTATAACACCAATTCAAAAGCACACATGATATTACACAAAAATGTAGTAGAACAAAGCATACAACACACATCACAAAATAAAATAAATAGCAATACATGAAGGTACTATGACAGTATTAGTTCACCCTGATCATTCAAGGCCGCATTGTCACATCTACATAAGGTATGCTGTGCCAGTAATTATTATACACGTATCACTTAAAATCTGTTAAAGTGCACCTATGTAGCCATCGAGCTACAAATAATATTGCACAAGTCTCCCATAAGTAGCCATACCAGTAGCTACTGTAACCTTACAGAGAAGAGAAAGCAAGGCGAAACACGCGTCAGGGTTGGTGTTCACTCCTGGCCTCTGGTCTGTATTGTTCTCTTATGCTACTTTTTGCACTTCTAATTCATTGATGTTTGTTTTGTCCTAACCAAGGTATACGGGATAGTATACCATCTTATCAGGTTAATTCCTGTTGGGATTTTTCTCCGTAAGGTTACAGTAGCTACTGGTATGGCTACTTATGTGACTTGTGCAATATTATTTGTAGCTAGATGGGTACATAGGTGCACTTTTAAAGATTTTAAGTGATACGTGTATAATAATTACTGGCACAGCATACCCTATGTAGATGTGACAATGCGGCCTTGAATGACCAGGGTGAACTAATACCGTCATAGTACCTTCATGTATTGCTGCTATTTATTTTATTTTGTGATATTTTTGTTGTATGATTTGCTCCACTAATACATTTTTGTGTAATATCATATGTGCGCTTTTAAATTGGTGTTTTTTTTTATGCTTTAAAATGTAGCGACTGTGGCAAACATGGCCTTCAGAAAATGCAACAAATCCTATACTATTTCCAATTTTCCAATAGTCTGAAAGGGGTTGTGCCACCCATAACAGAAAAGGAGATGCGTTAGATTGCTGGAGGTCCAACTGCTGGGACACCAAGCAATCATGAGGACCCGGGGTGCACAAGTACTGCCAGACTACCCCTAGAAAATGCCGGAGTAGTGCGCGAGTTCTTGGCAATCCTACAGATGCAAACGGACAGTGACAATGTACACTAGTGTTGAGAGCAGCAAAGTATCCGAAGTGAACTTCATTCTGAATTTCAGGAAAAATTTGATTCGCCATGAAGCCGAATTTCCTCGTGCTTCGTGGCAGTGAATCAATTTTTTTTTATTTATTTTTTTACTGCCATTTCAAGTAAAATACTCTCCTCATCCATTTGTGCACGAAGAGGTCATTGTGGCCATCTTGATTGCAGAAACTGTGCGAAATCTCACGCAGGGTGACGCATGCATCACCTGTGCTGGTTGGACTACTGAAGTCATCAGTGATGACATCACCACGCCCAGCTAGTGTGACGATGTAATTGCATCACTGCGTGATATTTCGCATCATGTCTTCAATCAAGATGGCTGCAATGACCTCTCCGCGATCAAATGTATAAGACAAGTATGTATTTTTAGTTTTTTTAACCAAGATTATCCCCTGAAAGGCCTTAATTTTTAAATCTCATATTCTGCAATCGGCGCTGAACATCTGAGGAGTTCAATGACGGTGGGCGGCGCAATAGTCGTTCCCTGTCATTTTGTCCGCTACATACAAAGGAATGCGCTTCATTACGAGTCACATTTTTCATAACTTCACTCATCTCTAGAGTACACGCACTATCAATGCATGCTTATGGGACAGTTCAGCAGCACTTGAGGACCCCCTTTCTTGTGATCGCTGGGGTCCCACTGGTCAGACCTCCAGCAAGCAAATTATTTCCTATCTTGTGGATAGGGAATAATTTTTATTAATGGTACAAGCCATTTAAATAAGGTTTTATTTTTATGCAACAATTCATCACCCCCATCATTTCAAAATGACTGCTTTCAGATTAAAATGTTAACAGTGCTTCACATAGCACAAGAATAAAGAAGGAAAATAAAGACAATTACTGCACATCTAACTTTGAAATGATCGTGACACTAACATCTGGCACATAGTTACTAAGTTATTAGACTATTAATCATGTAGAACGTGATTTATAAAATAGGCTTCTCAAATTGGGAAAGCAAAATTGCATTTTACACCCTATTCAGACAGCGAAGGCTTCACATTTTACATACTGTACAGTATATAGTTATTGGAAAGGGCAAGTGGAGAGATTGCAAGTAAGGTTGAGCAAACCTGAACTACAAAGTGCGGGTTCGTAACGAACTTTGCGAGATGAGGTACCCGAACCCAGACTTTTTCGCTGAAGTTCAGGTTTGGTGTTAGGGTGATTTTATTATTTTCCATTATAAAATAGAATGCTAAAAAAAAATAAAAAAAAAAAAATGTTAAATGTCCATTGAGGACTTGAAAATAATAAAAAATACTCACCTCATCCACTTGATCACGCAGTCGGTATCCTCTTCTTTCTGCAGGACCTGCTGAATGAAGATAGAAGGACCTGCGGAGATGTCACAGTGTTCACCACATGCAAGTCTTGCAGAAAAAAAGAGGATACCGGCTGAGCGATCAAGTGGATGAGTTTTTA
Organism: Bufo bufo; assembly: GCF_905171765.1. Classification (NCBI taxonomy): domain Eukaryota; kingdom Metazoa; phylum Chordata; class Amphibia; order Anura; family Bufonidae; genus Bufo; species Bufo bufo. The sequence continues at coordinate 454,678,396 of NC_053391.1, forward strand.
TTTATTTATTATTTTTAACCCCTCAATGGACATTTTATTTTGCATTCTGTCTTAAGAATTCTAATTTCCATTATAACTAAAAATAATAAAGTGAAGTTCAGGTCCCCATTGACTGTAATGGGGTCCGGGTTCGGGTTCAAACATGGCAAACCCGAACTTCCACGGGTTTGCTCATCCCTAATTGAAAGATATGTATTTACTAGAGTCCGAACCCGACCCGAACTTCGTCCCGAACCCGAACCCCATTGAAGTCAATGGGGACCCGAACTTTTCGGCACTAAAAAGGCTGTAAAACAGCCCAGGAAAGAGCTAGAGGGCTGCAAAAGGCAGCAACATGTAGGTAAATCCCCTGCAAACAAATGTGGATAGGGAAATGAATTAAAAAAAATATATATATAATAATAATTAACCAATATCAATTGGACAAAGGTCCCATAGCAGAGAATCGGGCTTCACGTCAGCAGAGAATCAGTCTCTTTATGCCATAGCAGAGAATCTGGCTTCATGTCAGCAGAGAATCAGTCTCTTCATGCCATAGCAGAGAATCAGTCTTCATGTCATAGCAGAGAATCAGGCTTCACGTCACCCACCACTGGAACAGGCCACTGTCACATATTTAGGCCCAGGCACCCAGGCAGAGGAGAGAGGTCCCGTAACAGAGAATCTGGCTTCATGTCAGCACAGAATCAGTCTTCATGTTATAGCAGAGAATCAGGCTTCACGTCACCCACCACTGGAACAGGCCACTGTCACACATTTAGGCCCTGGCACCCAGAGGAGAGAGGTCCCGTAACAGAGAATCTGGCCTTATGTCAGCACAGAATCAGTCTTCATGTCATAGCAGAGAATCAGGCTTCACGTCACCCACCACTGGAACAGGCCACTGTCACACATTTAGGCCCTGGCACCCAGAGGAGAGAGGTCCCGTAACAGAGAATCTGGCCTTTTGTGAGCACAGAATCAGTCTTCATGTCATAGCAGAGAATCAGGCTTCACGTCACCCACCACTGGAACAGGCCACTGTCACACATTTAGGCCCTGGCACCCAGAGGAGAGAGGTCCCGTAACAGAGAATCTGGCCTTATGTCAGCACAGAATCAGTCTTCATGTCATAGCAGAGAATCAGGCTTCACGTCACCCACCACTGGAACAGGCCACTGTCACATATTTAGGCCCCGGCACCCAGACAGAGGAGAGGTTCATTCAACTTTGGGTTGCCCCGCAATATAATGGTAAAATGAAAATAAAAATAGGATTGAATGAGGAAGTGCCCTGGAGTAGAATAATATATTGTTAAGGGGAGGTAGTACATTAATAGGAAGTGGGTAATCTAAAATTTAAAATTTAATATTTATTGGTAATGCAGATAAAAAAATAGGTTCCAAAATAAAGTGTGCTGTAGACAAACCTTGGGATAGAAATAATGTATAAACACTAGGGCAACCTAAGCGTCTATCCCAAATGAAAATGACAAAAAATACACAATAATAGTGCACGGCGGCACCAGTAACCGTATTGTCCTACCGGTACCGCGGAACAGGATGCAGATCGATCACCACCGTCGTCAGACCTTCGATAAAGGTTTCTCCAAAACAAAAGTTTGAAAAATATATGAACATCAGGCAGTGATGCACATGTGTGCAGGGTCCCTGTTAAGGCCCTATGGCTAGCTAGGCGATATATCCCTAATACTAAATGTAGGTAGCAGCCTCACCACAGGGCACTCGTCCTGACAAGGACGACCCCGTCCGGAACCTGTCCCTAGAATGAATAAACTATGTGTCCCTAAAACAAAAAAAAACTCCCTACACGCATGTTTCACTGCCTAAAAAAACAAATTAGAAGGCAATTCATCAGGGGAGAGATGAGGGAAAACGTACTAGGGATAGGTATATGATGGACACTAATCCCTAGAAACCAGCCTAACTAAATATGTCAGCCAGTGGTGGGGGTAACCAGATGGTGGATACCTCCCTGGGCGGTCTCTATAGATAAGGAGACTATGGTGCATGCAGTGACATGATATAGGAGAAGCTGCACATGGGACGCCAACCTGTCTGGCGTTTACACCATGTTTAAAAATTCACCTCGCTGCCGCCTCCGCCGCCCACGATGTAGCAGGGCCAATGGGCGCATCCGTGCGCTCGCACATCGGCGCCGCTCATGCGCTCACTGCAGAGTCAGAAGCGAGGTTTGGAACGCAAGGAAATGCCATAGATACCGGCTCTCTCCTGCGCATGCGCGGCCTCGTATGTTCTCACGATGCCGCGGCTGTCAGCTGTTTGACAGCAATACTATAGACAGAGACTAATGGCAGTTGTCTATTGGTGATGCGGGGTGGCAGAACGCTCGGAACTCGCCCTGTCAGCGCCGCATCAAAGCAGAGAATCGGGCCAACAGTAAGAGGCAGTATTTTGGCAGTCCAGTCAGGTACAGACTAGACATAAAATCCCTGGGTTATGGCAAAACCAGACACTAAAATGTGAAGGCCATTAGACATATCTTGGCACCAAATATTGTAAACAGGATAGAAAGAGTAACATGAGTAGATACAGGCAAACTTGATACACCCTAAATAGTGTCTGTACCTATATTAACGTAGGGGCACAGCTGAATCTTTCACAAAAAACAGCTGTAATTCAGCTGCTCGTTTAGGCCAGTTGAGCAGCTGAATTACAGCTGTTTTTTGTGAAAGATTCAGCTGTGCCCCTACGTTAATATAGGTACAGACACTATTTAGGGTGTATCAAGTTTGCCTGTATCTACTCATGTTACTCTTTCTATCCTGTTTACAATATTTGGTGCCAAGATATGTCTAATGGCCTTCACATTTTAGTGTCTGGTTTTGCCATAACCCAGGGATTTTATGTCTAGTCTGTACCTGACTGGACTGCCAAAATACTGCCTCTTACTGATGGCCCGATTCTGGGCTTTGATGCGGCGCTGACAGGACGAGTTCCGAGCGTTCTGCCACCCCGCATCACCAATAGACAACTGCCATTAGTCTCTGTCTATAGTATTGCTGTCAAACAGCTGACAGCCGCGGCATCGTGAGAACATACGAGGCCGCGCATGCGCAGGAGAGAGCCGGTATCTATGGCATTTCCTTGCGTTCCAAACCTCGCTTCTGACTCTGCAGTGAGCGCATGCGCGGCGCCGATGTGCGAGCGCACGGATGCGCCCATTGGCCCTGCTACATCGTGGGCGGCGGAGGCGGCAGCGAGGTGAATATTTAAACATGGTGTAAACGCCAGACAGGTTGGCGTCCCATGTGCAGCTTCTCCTATATCATGTCACTGCATGCACCATAGTCTCCTTACCTATAGAGACCGCCCGGGGAGGGATCCACCATCTGGTTACCCCCACCACTGGCTGACATATTTAGTTAGGCTGGTTTCTAGGGATTAGTGTCCATCATATACCTATCCCTAGTACGTTTTCCCTCATCTCTCCCCTGATGAATTGCCTTCTAATTTGTTTTTTTAGGCAGTGAAACATGCGTGTAGGGAGTTTTTTTTTGTTTTAGGGACACATAGTTTATTCATTCTAGGGACAGGTTCCGGACGGGGTCGTCCTTGTCAGGACGAGTGCCCTGTGGTGAGGCTGCTACCTACATTTAGTATTAGGGATATATCGCCTAGCTAGCCATAGGGCCTTAACAGGGACCCTGCACACATGTGCATCACTGCCTGATGTTCATATATTTTTCAAACTTTTGTTTTGGAGAAACCTTTATCGAAGGTCTGACGACGGTGGTGATCAATCTGCATCCTGTTCCGCGGTACCGGTAGGACAATACGGTTACTGGTGCCGCCGTGCACTATTATTGTGTATTTTTTGTCATTTTCATTTGGGATAGACGCTTAGGTTGCCCTAGTGTTTATACATTATTTCTATCCCAAGGTTTGTCTACAGCACACTTTATTTTGGAACCTATTTTTTTATCTGCATTACCAATAAATATTAAATTTTAAATTTTAGATTACCCACTTCCTATTATGCCCTTTTCACTTGGTAATCTGGAGTGCCAATTGCCATTATTGTGACCTCCTATGTCAGTACACTTAGTTTATTGGGAGGTAGTACATGTCTAATCTGCACAAGGGATGGACAGGTCCTGTGGGATTCATGCCTGGTTCATTTTTATGAACGTCAGCTTGTCCACATTGGCTGTAGACAGGCGGCTGCGTTTGTCTGTAATGACGCCACCTGCCGTGCTGAATACACGTTCAGACAAAACGCTGGCTGCCGGGCAGGCCAGCACCTCCAAGGCATAAAAGGCTAGCTCTGGCCACGTGGACAATTTGGAGACCCAGAAGTTGAATGGGGCTGAATCATCAGTCAGTACGTGGAGGGGTGTGCACAGGTACTGTTCCACCATGTTAGTGAAATGTTGCCTCCTGCTAACACGTTCCGTATCAGGTGGTGGTGCAGTTAGCTGTGGCGTGGTGACAAAACTTTTCCACATCTCTGCCATGCTAACCCTGCCCTCAGAGGAGCTGGCCGTGACACAGCTGCGTTGGCGAACTCTTGCTCCTCCTCTGCCTTCGCCTTGGGCTTCCACTGGTTCCCCTGTGACATTTGGGAATGCTCTCAGTAGCGCGTCTACCAACGTGCGCTTGTACTCACGCATCTTCCTATCATGCTCCAGTGTAGGAAGTAAGGTGGGCATATTGTCTTTGTACCGGGGATCCAGCAGGGTGGCAACCCAGTAGTCCGCACACGTTAAAATGTGGGCAACTCTGCTGTCGTTGCGCAGGCACTGCAGCATGTAGTCGCTCATGTGTGCCAGGCTGCCTAGAGGTAAGGACAAGCTGTCCTCTGTGGGAGGCGTATCGTCATCGTCCTGTGTTTCCCCCCAGCCACGCACCAGTGATGGGCCCGAGCTGCTTTGGGTTCCACCCCGCTGTGAACATGCTTCATCCTCATCCTCCTCCACCTCCTCCTCATCATCCTCGTCCTCCAGTAGTGGGCCCTGTCTGGCCACATTTGTACCTGGCCTCTGGTGTTGCAAAAAACCTCCCTCTGAGTCACTTCGAAGAGACTGGCCTGAAAGTGCTAAAAATGACCCCTCTTCCTCCTCGGCCACCTCCTCTTCCATCATCACCCTAAGTGTTTTCTCAAGGAGACATAGAAGTGGTATTGTAACGCTGATAACGGCGTCATCGCCACTGGCCATGTTGGTGGAGTACTCGAAACAGCGCAACAGGGCACACAGGTCTCGCATGGAGGCCCAGTCATTGGTGGTGAAGTGGTGCTGTTCCGCAGTGCGACTGACCCGTGCGTGCTGCAGCTGAAACTCCACTATGGCCTGCTGCTGCTCGCACAGTCTGTCCAGTCTGTCCATGTGCAAGGTGGAGTTCCACCTGGTGGGCACATCGCATATGAGGCGGTGACCAGGAAGGCCGAAGTTACGCTGTAGCGCAGACAGGCGAGCAGCGGCAGGGTGTGAACGCCGGAAGCGAGAACAGACGGCCCACACTTTATGCAGCAGCTCTGACATGTCGGGGTAGTTGCGAATAAACTTCTGCACCACCAAATTCAGCACATGCGCCAGGCAAGGGATGTGCGTCAAATCGGCTAGTCCCAGAGCTGCAACGAGATTTCGCCCATTATCGCACACCACCAGGCCGGGCTTGAGGCTCACCGGCAGCAACCACTCGGTCTGTTGTTCTATACCCCGCCACAACTCCTGTGCGGTGTGGGGCCTGTCCCCCAAACATATGCGTTTCAGAATGGCCTGCTGACGTTTACCTCGTGCTGTGCTGAAGTTGGTGGTGAAGGTGTGTGGCTGACTGGATGAGCAGGTGGAAGAAGAGGAGTAGGAAGCTGAGTAGGAGGAGGAGGAGACAGGAGGCAAAGAATGTTGCCCTGCGATCATTGGCGGCGGAAGGACGTGCGCCAAACAGCTCTCCGCCCTGGGCCCAGCCGCCACTACATTTACCCAGTGTGCAGTTAGGGAGATATAGCGTCCCTGGCCGTGCTTACTGGTCCACGTATCTGTGGTTAGGTGGACCTTGCCACAGATGGCGTTGCGCAGTGCACACTTGATTTTATCGGACACTTGGTTGTGCAGGGAAGGCACGGCTCTCTTGGAGAAGTAGTGGCGGCTGGGAACAACATACTGTGGGACAGCAAGCGAAATGAGCTGTTTGAAGCTGTCTGTATCCACCAGCCTAAATGACAGCATTTCATAGGCCAGTAGTTTAGAAATGCTGGCATTCAGGGCCAGGGATCAAGGGTGGCTAGGTGGGAATTTACGCTTTCTCTCAAATGTTTGTGAGATGGAGAGCTGAACGCTGCCGTGTGACATGGTTGAGATGCTTGGTGACGCAGGTGGTGGTGTTGGTGGTACATCCCATGTTTGCTGGGGGCGGCAGGTGCCAACGTTCCTCCAGAGGCGGAGGAAGAGGCCGAGGCGGCAGCAGCAGAAGAGGCCGAGGCGGCAGCAGCAGAAGAGGTAGTAGGGGGAGCCTGAGTGACTTCCTTGTTTTTAAGGTGTTTACTCCACTGCAGTTCATGCTTTGCATGCAGGTGCCTGGTCATGCAGGTTGTGCTAAGGTTCAGAACGTTAATGCCTCGCTTCAGGCTCTGATGGCACAGCGTGCAAACCACTCGGGTCTTGTCGTCAGCACATTGTTTGAACAAGTGCCATGCCAGGGAACTCCTTGAAGCTGCCTTTGGGGTGCTCGGTCACAGATGGCGGCGGTCAGTAGCAGGCGGAGTCTCTTGGCGGCAGGTGTTCTGATTTTGCCCACTGCTCCCTCTTTGTCTTTCACTACGCTGTTGGCTCGGTCTCACCACTGCATCTTCCTCCGAACTGTGAAAGTCAGTGGCACGACCTTCATTCAATGTGGGGTCTAGGACCTCATCGTCCCCTGCATAGTCTTCCACCCAGTCTTGATCCCTGACCTCCTGTTCAGTCTGCACACTGCAGAAAGACGCAGCAGTTGGCACCTGTGTTTCGTCATCATCAGAGACGTGCTGAGGTGGTATTCCCATGTCCTCATCATCAGGAAACATAAGTGGTTGTGCGTTAGTGCATTCTATCTCTTCCACCCCTGGGGAAGGGCTAGGTGGATGCCCTTGGGAAACCCTGCCAGCAGAGTCTTCAAACAGCATAAGAGACTGCTGCATAAGTTGAGGCTCAGACAGTTTCCCTGATATGCATGGGGGTGATGTGACAGACTGATGGGCTTGGTTTTCATGCGCCATCTGTGCGCTTTCTGCAGAAGACTGGGTGGGAGATAATGTGAACGTGCTGGATGCACTGTCGGCCACCCAATTGACTAATGCCTGTACCTGCTCAGGCCTTACCATTCTTAGAACGGCATTGGGCCCCACCAAATATCCCTGTAAATTCTGGCGGCTACTGGGACCTGAGGTAGTTGGTACACTAGGACGTGTGGCTGTGGCAGAACGGCCACGTCCTCTCCCAGCACCAGAGAGTCCACAAACACCACCACGACCATGTCCACGTCCGCGTCCGTGTCCCTTACTAGATGTTTTCCTCATTGTTACCGTTCACCACAATAATAAAAATATTATTCGGGCCAATGTATTGAATTAAAATTCAGGCCTTTTTTTTTTTTTTTTTTTACAGGCACCTAACACTGTCTGGCTATCTATTTAGGTACCGTATTACACTAATACAGGCACACCAGTAATGACAGATTTAGCTGAATATAAATGTGTGACAGGTATACGTTTAATCACAGAATTAGACTCGTATCTGCACTGTAGCTTGTGTGTTAAGTTTTTCAGAATGACACTATCAACACCTTGAATCTAATATACCCTTTTTGGGATAGATTTAAAGTAGGCCTGATATAGCAGAAACTACTAATTTTGAGAATGGCAAATTTGGGAATACTTTTTCAACCCAGAACAAAAACTGTGCTTTTACGGTCACTAAAAATAATTTGACCAGCTAAAACAGTACTGATTTGGAGGAATAGAAATGTCAGGCCTATTTTTTAGGCTCTGGGTGACAGGCTCAACTTGCTCCTGATGTAGTATATGCCAAAAAAATAATCACACTATTGATGGTTAAATGCACTTGGGTGACACAGGCTCAGCCTGCACCTGATGTAGTATATGGCCAAAAAATAACCACACTATTGATGGTTAAATGCACTTGATGAAAGCTTGACCCTGATGTAGGATATAGCAAAAAATAACCACACTATTGATGGTTAAATGCACTTGGTGGTAGCTTGTGCTGGCGCACCACAAGCCACAAAATGGCCGCCGATCACCCCAGAAAAAAGTGATATGAAAACGCTCTGGGCAGCCTAAAAAAAGTGAGCAATTCAATTATCCACAGCTGGAGATCGATCACTGAATGAAGTCTTTTGGAGGAGTTAATCTGCCTAATCTCGCCCTAACGTCGCAGCAGCAACCTCTCCCTACGCTTGTATCAGCAGAGTGACGTGCAGCACTACGTGACCCAAGCTTATATAGAGGCTGGGTCACATGCTGCACTGGCCAATCACAGCCATGCCAATAGTAGGCAAGGCTGTGATGGCCTCTTGGGGCAAGTAGTATGACGCTTGTTGATTGGCTGCTTTGCAGCCTTTCAAAAAGCGCCGAACACCGAACCCGAACTTTTACGAAAATGTTCGGGTTCGGGTCCGTGTCACGGACACCCCAAAATTCGGTACGAACCCGAACTATACAGTTCGGGTTCGCTCATCCCTAGTATTTACCAATGGAACATTTAGTACATTAAAAATAAATCCAGTAAAGACACTGCCAAGAGAAAACCTTCTTGGCTTTCATTCATAGAAACAAAAGATATGTGCTTAGAGATGAAGATGCGCCACAATTTATTGATTCACGTCAACATACTAATGGGAGTTGTCAACAACATATGATACAAGGTCATATTTACGGAATCATAATCTTCCATTCTTTATATTGGACATCTCTAGAGCAACAGTTCAGTGGCTAACTGAAGACTAACATACAGGCTAAGTATTAATACTTTTCATATGATATTTAATATCATTAATAAAGAGCTCTGCATTACAGCTATATCTATATTGGCAAGGGCTCTGTGGGGTTAAAGTGTACATTTCAGCTATCCATCTGGAATACTAATCAGTTATTGAGATGATCACTTATTGATGCCTAATAGCATTGTAACCTTTTTTTTGCCATTTTGTAATATATTTATCATTTTGTATACTTTTTTATACAGTTGATAAATGTATATCAAGTTTGAATCTCACCAGAAATTGATATAATAGCTTTGGAATGCTTTAACTTTTTGTATAGATTCTTAGATTGTTTGCGACATTGTACTTTATGTCGAGAATTTGTCAATATACTATATTTATAAAAAATCCAAAATGCACATAAATGTCATCCTTTTATTTTTAGAATGTTAAAAGGTAAAGGCTGAGACAAGTTAAAATCTGTCTCAGGGACTCAGTTCAGAGTCCCTGTCACAAGTTCCCTTTAAAATAGTGGAGAGAAAAAATCCTGTATGCAGGACTCATCCTCTTAAATTTCATACCCACAAACAGAACCAAACATTATGGTCATTGGGTACCATCCCCCCCCCCTAAAAATTACACCCCTCAAAGTACTTAACCGCATTTATGAATATTTCTAGCCCTTGAGTTGTTTGAAATGAATTAAAGCAAAGTGGAGGCAAAATTTAAATAGAGGGTTTTTCATTATTTGTAAGATTTTAAAATGTAATCAATTTTTACCTGCAATATAGTAGGTTTTAACAGAGAAACAAAACAATGCTCTACACTTATTCTGCAGTTTTTATAAATATCCTATATGCCCCCTGATTGTTCAACTTGGCACAAACACATGTCTCAGAAATGAAGGTGCACCATATGCATTTTGGGGCCTTTTCAATTAGGATGTTTAAACACTCAAAAAGAAAAATCATAATCTAAAGATGGTGTGACAATTCTTACAGCATTAATTAAAATTGACCCTAAAAAAAATATATACATTTTTCCAATATGTAGTTTTAGCTGAAAAGGTTTCACTTTCAAAGTGTTAACAGGAGAAAAGGAACCCACAAATTGTTACATAATTTATCTCAAGTATAGCAATTCCTCATATGTTTTCATAAAGAGCTGTTTGGGCACATGGTAGGGCTCAGAAAGGAAGGAGCTCCACTTGGCCTGTAGAGGATGGATTTTGCTGGAATAATTTTCTAAGAGTCATACATTTCAGTTAGCAAAGTGTTTATATTTTTTGTGCAATGAGTTGTAGCTTTTATTGGTACCATTACTGCACCATTAAAGAGAACCTGTCCCTTTCCTGACATGACTGTTTTAGTAACCATGCGCATTCCCCATGTAATAATTATGGAGCACCTATTCTTACCACTCTATGATGTGCCATTACTTTATTATTCCTTCTAGAAGTGTATGAATGAATTTCTAGCAGTCTACAGTAAGGATAAAGATGGGTGTTACCAGTTGGGGTTGGGTCCCTGGCCAGTCTGACACTGGCAGCACTAATTTCATAGTGTGCGACTATGAAGAGACATACCCCCAACTACTAACACCTATCTGTATCCTTAGTGCAGACTGCAAGAAATTCATTTATAAACTGCTAGTAGAAATAAAGAAATGGCACAACAGAGCTATAAGAATATATGCTACAGAATTATTACATGCAAAATGCAAGTAGTTGTGTAAACAGGCATGTCAGAAGAGGTGACAAGTCCTCTTTATGCTACAGATATATGAAGGTTTCTTCCCAAAGTTTTAACTTCTAATTTACAGTAGTGGTATTTGGTTATTTTGAGTCCTAGTTTTATTACTATATTTTATGCACTTAGGAGTGACAATGGGAAGTAAATACAATGCATTTCCAAAGTCTCCACATCCTTTCATTTTTTTCTTATTTTATGTTACAGCCTTGCGCTAAATTATTTTAAAGTTCAACAGCTTGTAAGTGAATGGAAGAGAGCGGTGAATCAAATCATAAAATTGGAAAGGACTATCAAGGATAATAGGGGGGAAAAAGATGGTTGTAGAGAAATATGGAATAATTTGTTTATTAATGTTTATTTTTTTTTCTCCTCTCAGTCTGGGTTGGGCTGGGGGGGGGGTGTTCAGTGATAAAATAATGTTTTTGATTACACATTTTTTTTAAATATTAGTCTGTATTTAATTTTTTTTTTAAATAAAGTAAAAAAATAAAAATTATATATATATATTTATATATATATATATATATATATATATATATATATATATATATATATATATATATTTTCCCTATCAATCTGCACTCAGTACCTCATAATGAAAACGTAAAAACAGAATTTTAGAAATGTTTGCAGTTATTAAAAAGGAAAAACTAAAATTGTGCTATGACACTTGAAACTTTGCTCTAGGAGTGTCCCATTTCTCTTGATCATCTTTAAGATGTTTCTACATCTTGATTGTGCAGTGGCCGGGTTTGGGGTGGCCCCAACACTACACTGGGTCCCTCAGACACTCTTGAGGTGTCTCCACTAGAGATGAGCGAATTTCAAAAAAATTCTCTCCGGCCGGTTTGCCGAATTTTTTGAAAAATTTGGTTCGATCCGAAATGATTTGCGGTGAATTGTATTAAAAGTGGCTATTTCCTGGCTGCAGAGAGCATTTATAGTGGTGTAAAACACTGTGCCTTGCAGTAACACACATAGGGTGTCTACTGTGGTAGTCAGTATGACATGCAGATGACAGGCGTCGCTCTTAAAATTACTGCACACTTCACTTATTTGGGCAGTTACGGGGGCCAAAACTGACCAAATAACTCAAGTGTTAACTCGGCCTTACAGGTCAATGTTAGCGTCAAGAAGCAGCACACTTTTTCCATGGCAGCAGCGGATTCCACATAGACGTCTACAGAACCTATTCAATTAAACGCTTATACAATTAGAGCCCCCCCCCCCCGACAGAGTGGAGAGGGTGTCAGCAGGTGGTGTGTGTTGACTCCACTGATTATTTTGCCCTTCCCCTGATCCATCAGAACAATAACCTTCAAAAATCGGATCCCGTCTGTGGATCATCCGCCTTTACTCGGTCAGCATTTGGTCAGTAATCCATCAGTACTGCTAAAGCCAAAAAAAACAGGAGTGGATTCAAAACAGAGGACGCGTGAATAGAATATTTGCATGTCTTGTGTGTTTTGTACCCACTCCTGCTTTTGGCTATAAAATCATAAGCCAATTCTGATGCAAAATAAGGACCATGTCATGCAGGCCTTACAGCTGTTAGAGGCAGTATCCATTGTGCGTCTCATTTTTCCTTCCTTCTGACAGATCTGAAGGTTCAAATAAATGATTTCAGTGAGGCCGAAATGCAAAATAGTAGCCCAGTCATGAAGTGGGGAGGGTGGGAACAGGATGAGAAGTCCACAGAGTGGCCCTATGACATATTAGTGAGGTGGAAGCAGCATGAGGAAACCACAGAGTGGCCCAATAACAAAGTATGGAGGTGGCAGCAGCATCAGGAGGAGGCCACAGAGTGGCATAATGAAAGTGTGGAGGTGGCAGCATCATCACGAGACCACATAGTGGCAAGGTGACAGTGTGGAGGTGGCAGTAGCATCAGGAGACCACAGAGTGACCCGGTGACAGCGTGGGGAGGTGGGTTGCAGTACCAGTTTTAGATGGTGGGTGAAAGATGGAGCAATTGGCATCAGGCGGGTGGCAGCATCCGAGTAGTAGCTGAGGGAGGTAGCCAGAAGAAACGGCTCTCTTTTGTCAAAGTGTTGGTGTGGCACCATGAATGACCTAGTCTGATGCATCAGGCATTTGTGGGTGGAAATCCTGGCTGATCCATGCCTGATTCATCTTGACAAAAGGTCAGTCTCTCCACATTTTGGGTGGACAGGCAAGTTATTCTTGGGATAACTATGGCCCACATTCGCACTAAACACACACTCTGATGTCCCCACACTACTGGCCGGGCAGGACAGCTTTTCAAGGACAAACTGCCAGTTGCGGCCACAAATCCAATTTGGCTGCCCAGTAGTCCAGTGGATCTTCAGTGTGGGGTGGCAGGGTGCTGTCCAAGTATGCCACCACCTGCTGGCTCAGGTCCAGGTCTAGCTGCTGCTGGTGAGTAGTTTTTTCACTAGGTGGGTGAATAAAGCTGCTCATCAGCAATTCTAGACTCAAGTTGCTGCTGATAGAGCTGGAACTGCTCCTAACCCCCCCCCCCCCCCCTGCCACAGAAGCTATGGCAAAGGAACCTAAGCACAGACGGCCCTCTGGTCAGACCTGCAAGAGGATGACGATGGCGCAGATAGGCAGCAGCCAACTGACTATATAGGATGTCTCTATAGTAGTTCAGTTTGTCCTTCCTCTCAGCGGTTGTAATAAAGGCCCCAATTTTAGACCTGTAGACCAGTAGCGAGGGGCCAACAAGAAAGAGGGCCAAAAGTCATCCCTCTGCCGAATGGTGAAAATTCGGCTGTGACTACGCAAGCGAGCATGCATCTGGCCATTTGTGCAAGTGACTCGAAGGGATTCCCTGCCTCCATCACCACTGCATAATGCCATGGTGTGTCAGGGTCCTCTGCCTCGTATTCCTCATCGCCCTGTAGCTCCTCTGGCTGCTCCTGCTCTCCTGTCACCTATGTAGAAAAACCACCCATTTCTCTACACATTGCTTGAGCTCCAATGTCCTCCTCCTCCAGTTTAGCCCCCAGAAGTGTCATGTGGCAGTGAGATCTAGGCGCCAGGTCTCCAGTCCCCTGACCAGCCACATTTTTCGTGCATCTGTTTCAGGACATGAAGCAGTGAAATGATGTTGTTCATCCCGTAGTCCTGGCGACTGAGAAATAACGTGGCCTACTACAAGGGTCTGAGCAAACGGCAGGTATCGCTGACATTGAAGTTACACAGGGGAGTACTCCTGTCCGCTTGGATCATGAAGAAATCGTTTATGGCCTTTTTCTGTTCGTATAGTCGGTCCAACATATGGAGGGTGGAATTCCAACGAGTGAAAATGTTGCATATAAGCCTATGTTGGGGGATACTGTTTTGCCGCTGCAGCTTAATGAGGGTGTGCTTTGCGGTGTACGAGTAGCTGAAGTGCATGCAAAGTTTCCTGGACATTTTTAGAATGTCTTGCAGATGGGTGAAGACTTCAGGAACCGCTTGACAACCAGATTGAACACGTGTGCCATGCAGGGTGCATGGCTCAGCCCTCCTTGATGCAGTGCCGACACCATGTTCTTCCCGTTATTGGTCATCATGGTTCAGATTTTGAGTTCTTGCAGAGAAAGCCAGGATTCGAGTTCTTGTTGAAGGACACGGAGCAGTTCCTCCCTTGTGTGACCCCATTTGCCCACGCAAACGAGGTGCATAACAGCGTGACACCGCCATGCCCTGCACATGTGGTATACTGGAGGGGCACTGTGAATTGTCCCTGCAGTGTAGACTGTGGACACGGTGGAGGATGAGAAGGCAGAGGCAGACATTGTCGCAGGACCAACGGTGTGAGAACGTTAAGGTAGAGGCGGCATCATCTGGCAAAGTTGCTGGTGTGGCTGTGCAGAAAACACATTCACCCAGTGGGCCGTATAGGACATGTATTGTCCCTGACCGTAGTAACAGCTCCACATGTCGGCGCTGCCGTGCACTTTGGCAGAAATAGACAGGCTCGAGGACTGGCCCACCTTCTGTTCTACATACGTGTGCAGGGCTGGTACTGCTTTTATGGCAAAAAAATTATGGCTTGACACTCTCCACCTCAGCTCGGCACAAGCCATCAGTTCTCTGAAAGGTGCAGAGTCCACCACTTGGAAAGGGAGGGACTGCCGCACCAGCAACTTGGCCAGGAGCACATTTAGATTCTGCGCCGTTGGATAAGTGGACGCATAATGTTGTCTCTTGCTGACAGAATGACTGATGATGAGTAGGAGGAGGATCAGGACCATCAGGACCAGCAGATGATGGGAAGGACAGACCGCTCCTTTTAGCTGAGGTGGTGGAACTGAAATCTGGTGCGTGCAAGTGGGTGATGCAGCGGTTGCTGCGGTAGGCTGGACCACCACATTGGAGCCATGGTTCTCCCAGGCCACTTTATGGTGACGCTGCATATGTTTACGCAGGGCCACCCACACGCTTAACCTTCTGCCCACAGATTCTCCAAATGGCTATGTTCAACTCCTCTGGCAGCCTAACAAAAAACTGCCACACCACTGAGTAGGCGATTTTACCCCAGACACTCCGCACTGACTGACTTCTACCGCTGCTGCTTCTGTGAACCCCTGCACCACTACTTTCCAGGCAGGTACAGTCAGGTCCACAAATATTGGGACATCGACACAATTCTAACTTTTTTGGCTCTATACGCCACCACAATGCATTTGAAATGAAACGAACAAGATGTGCTTTAAGTGCAGACTGTCAGCTTTAATTTGAGGGTCCCAAGTGCAATCAGCTACATCATCATCAAGTACTGTATGCATGTAACTAATGTCCTCCTAAACAGTCTCTAGGTCAGGAGCCTGACTGCTCGCAACACCAGCTTCCATGCCACTCTTCACATCACTACTAACAGTGCACAGATCCCCCCACCCCACAACCGTGCACAGTCCCCCCTCCCATAAACAGTGCACAGATCCCCCCTCCCCACAACAGTGCACAGATCCCCCCCTCCCCACAACAGTGCACAGATCCCCCCCTCCCCACAACAGTGCACAGATCCCCCCCTCCCCACAACAGTGCACAGATCCCCCCCTCCCCACAACAGTGCCCAGATCCCCCCCCCCCCACAACAGTGCACAGATCCCCCCCTCCCCACAACAGTGCACAGATCCCCCCCTCCCCACAACAGTGCACAGATCCCCCCCTCCCCACAACAGTGCACAGATCCCCCCCTCCCCACAACAGTGCACAGATCCCCCCCTCCCCACAACAGTGCACAGATCCCCCTCCCCACAACAGTGCACAGATCCCCCTCCCCACAACAGTGCACAGATCCCCCTCCCCACAACAGTTTTTTCCACTTGCCACAAAAGGCATTAGAAAATATAACTGCACTGCTGAACGACAAATATTATATATTGTTTTGCCACTAATACACGCAAAAAAGGGCTTCAATTTTCTCACTTCACCCAACATTGGCTAATAAGCCCTTTTTTTCCCACTAATACAAGCCAAAAAATGCTTTAGAACATATAACTGCACCGCACAAGGGCAAATAAGACTTAAAATAATTCCTTGTCATAAACCCTGTTAATGGCTGTATCAAACAGCACTTGCACCCTAATAACAAGAACGGTTTGCTGGAATTACATAACTGTATAATGGCAATTTGGATCCACAGACAGCAAGGTGCAATAGGATTGTTCCTATTATCCAGACTGTAAATTCCCCTACTGTGTAATCATTCCTCCCTATCCTTTCCCTAAACTTCTAATGCTCTTTCCTTAAACTTCTATTGAGCAAAATAAAAGTTTTCAAGTCTTTCCTAGCACTGTCCCTAGTGCCTGCTAACATCTCTCCCTGCACTAAGTACAGTGGAAAATGGCTGAATCCAAGATGGCTGAGGCTAGTTATAGGGCTGCGATATCACAGGGTTGACTGGCTGCATGCATGGTATTGTGGGTGATCCCTTGTTCCCAGAGTATCTTGCTCCATGTCCTAACACGTGCAGCAGCCATTTTAGGAAAAAATTTGTTACCACGAAGCGTGAGGAAATTAGGATTCGGTGCAAATTAATGTTTTCCTTAAATTCCAATCGAATTCCACTTAGTCAACTTCGATTCGCTCATCTCCAGTCTCCACATGTTGCTGTTCTCCAGAAGGAATGGTAAGGGATGGTGCACCTCAATGGGTCCAGAGAGTCTGGGCCAACAGTAAACCAGTGTGTTTCTTTACTAAAGAAACTCAATTACAAAAAATATAGGAAAGGCAGTGGGCTGGCTTCTCCAGTCTCCTACCAGGCAGAAGAAGGGTTTATACTGAGGAAAGACCTTTCCCTCTCTCTCTCAGAAGTCAGGTTCCCTGGCCAAAAGTTGGCTTAGTACTCTGGCATCTTGGTCACAGGGCTGGTGAACCATGGTCTGTGGCTCAGCATCCCCACCTCAGTGTCTTCTAGTCACCTTATAGATTGTAAGCTCTTGCAAGCAGGATCCCCATTCCTCTTGTTGTAATTATTGACTTGTCTTTTGCTATGTTATTTATGATTGTTTGTACATGAACCCCTGAACTATAAAGCGCTGTAGAATATGTCGGCGCTATAATAAAGATGATTATTATTACCCATACAGACTAGCATGAGTCTCTTCCCCTAAGCACTGATCCCTAACTACAGAATACTAGGGGCTCTGACTGCTCTCATTATATATAGTTTCCAGTTGAACTAGAACCTTCTAGAGGGGTGGAGGGGAGAAACTCAGCACAAACAAATACAATATTACAATTATGATCTCTCAGACTTGCATTAAACCGTCAATAATACTCAATTGCAATGACACAGCAGTTTTTCCAAACAAAAACAAGTCTTCAGACATAACAGAGCTAAAACCTATATCCAAAAGGTCAGACTGTCTGGTTTTGTTGGTAAACAAGTCTGGCTTTCTACCGCCAAAGCATATTCTTCAACTCTTAGGCCCCTTTCACATGAGCATTGTAGATTCTTTCAGGGTCTGTTCAGGAAAAAACTGATTGTTTTGCATGCAAGTTCAGTCAGTTTTGTCTGCAATTGTGTTCAGTGTTTTCAGCGTGGGTGCAATCAGTTTTTGATGCATTTTTCACATGTGTGAAAAAAAAAAAAACAAGATCATCTCCAAGCAACCTTTGTTCAAAATGTGCATATCTTTGTTCAAAATGTGAGCAAATAGCCCATTTGGAATTACACATGTATCCAACCGGGCGAGTTTCAACACTGAGAAGTGTTGACAATTTGGAAAAGAGTTTTCTGTTCACTGAGCAAGCACTCTATGGGGTAGATGTGGGGGAGGGTGGTAGCAAGGAGGATCAGGAAAGTGAGGTAGCTAGCTGGATAACAGTTACAAAGTGGGGTAGAGGGTAGAGTGCCAGGGAGGCTAGCCCTGATCTGACACACCCCAACAAGTTTGCAAGGTTGGCAGATGAGGGGGATGTCAGTACAGGGAGAGCACTACTGCAGCCGGGCCCTTCCTCTGCCAGTCAGGAGAATGTCAGCTACAGTAAGCAGGGGACCAGGAGAGAAGGGCAGGCCAGACAGGTGCTGGTAGTGGGAGACTCAATTATTAGGGGTACAGATAGGGCTCGTCTAACGGTGCGTCGTCTTCCTGGCGCTCCAGTTCCACACATTGCTGATCGGGTTGACAGATTACTGGAAGGGGCTGGAGAAGATCCAGCAGTCATGGTCCATAGCAGATGGATTACAATTACAAAGTTAGAGTTAGGTGGAGCGTCCTTAAAAAATATTTTAGGGATTTAGGTCACAAGCTTAGGGCAAGGACCTCAAAAGGTAGTGTTTTCCAAAATACTACCTATACCACGAGCCACACAAGAAAGGCAGTGGGAGATTAGGGAGGTTAACAAGTGGCTCAAGAACTGGTATAGGAAGGAGGGGTTTGGGTTCCTGGAGAACTGGGCCAACTTCTCTTTTGGCTACAGGCTCTATCGTAGGGATGGTCTGCACCTCAATCGGGAAGGGGCAGCTGTGTTGGGGAGAAGATGGCTAAAAGGTTGGAGGAGTGTGTTTAAACTAGGAACTGGGGGGGGGTAATTACGTTATAGGATGGGAAGATAGTGGAGATAGAGACCGGGGGTGAGGTAATAGGACCAGGGTAGGAATGGAAATGGAGTGACAAACAGTTCAGAAGGAAAGGTGTAGGGTAAAAAATATACATAAACCTCTTAATTGTATGTATACTAATGTCAGAGGCCTGACTAATAAAACTGGTGAACTGGAATTAGTCACGTGTGAGGAGGACTATGACACAGTGGGAATAAATGAGACATGGCTGGGTGATAGCTATGACAGAGAAGTTAATGTACAGTCTGTTTAGAAAGGATCGCAAACACTGGAGAGGGGGAGGAGTCTGCCTTTATGTAAATTCCTGTCTAAAGCCCACAGTCAGAGAAGATATAAGGGAAATGAACATGTATGGGGTCACTGTGAGTAGAAATACATGGAGGCAAAAACAATAATAAAATACTAATAGCAGTTTATTATAAACCACCCAATATACCAGAGTTCACAGAAAATCTGCTACTAAACGAGATAGACAAGGCGGCAGATCATAACAAGTTAGTTATTATGGGGGACTTCAACTACCCAGATAGACTGGGAAACTGAAACCTGTCTCCCTCATAAAAGAATCAGGTTCTTGGCAATAACCAAAGACAATTACCTCTCCCAACTGGTTCAGGACCCGACTAGATGGACAGCCATACTGGACTTCGTATTAACCAATATACCTGACAGGATAACAGATGTGCAGGTTGGGGGACACCTGGGAAATAGTGATCATAAAGTAATAACCTTCCAATTATCATTCAAAAGAGTGTTTATTCAGGGAGGAACAAAAATACCTAACTTCAAAAAAGCTAAATTTAGCCAACTAAGAGGCCATATGCCTAAATAACTGGGACAAAGTCCTCAAAAATTAAAATACAGCCACATGATGGGATATTTTTAAAAAGCATCCTAAAATCAAATTGTGAGAGGTTCATACCTTATGGTAATAAAAGTTTAAGAAACAAAAAAAAACAAACAAGGTGGATAAATAGAACTGTAAATAAAGCAATAAATGACCAAAATAAAGCATTTAAATCACTAAAACTGGAGGGTAGTGAGAAAGCACTGAAAAACTATAAGGGAAAAAAATAAAATATGTAAAAAACAAATAAAAGTAGCCAAACTAGAGACAGATTAATTGCCAAAGAGAGCAAAACTAACCCTAAGATGTTCTTCAATTATACAAATGGTAAAATATATAAATCTTAAGGTGTCTGCCCTCTATAGAGTAATGAGGGGGGAGTTGCAGAGTGCGATGAGGAGAAAGCAAAGCTATTAAATATTTTTTAACTCCACTATGCTCACTGAGGAAAATAAACTGTCAGATGAAATTCAGAATGTAAAAGTATGTTCCCCATTAAAAGTGCCCTGTCTGACCCAGGAAGAAGTACAGCGGCATCTTAAAAAGATTAAAATAGACAAATCGCCAGGGCCAGATGGCATACACCCCGTAGTATCCTAAGAGAATTAAGTAATGTCATAGCCAGACCATTATTTCTGATATTTAGAGACTCTATACTGACAGGGAGTGTTCCACAGGGTTGGCGCATGGCAAACGTGGGGCCAATATTACAACCCGGATTCCAAAAAAGTTGGGACACTAAAATAATTGTGAATAAAAACTGAATGCAATGATGTGGCGATGGCAAATGTCAATATTTTATTTGTAATAGAACGTAGATGACAGATCAAACGTTTAATCCGAGTAAATGTATCATTTTAAAGGAAAAATACGTTGATTCCAATTTTCACGGTGTCAACAAATCCCCAAAAAGTTGGGACAAGTAGCAATAAGAGGCTGGAAAAAGTAAATTTGAGCATAACGAAGAGCTGGAATACCAATTAACACTAATTAGGTCAATTGGCGACATGATTGGGTATAAAAAGAGCTTCTCAGAGTGGCAGTGTCTCTCAGAAGCCAAGATGGGTAGAGGATCACCAATTCCCCCAATGTTGCACAGAAAAGATAGTGGAGCAATATCAGAAAGGTGTTACCCAGCGAAAAATTGCAAAGACTTTGAATCTATCATCAACTGTGCATAACATCATCCGAAGATTCAGAGAATCTGGAATAATCTCTGTGCGTAAGGGTCAAGGCCGTAAAACCATACTGGATGCCCATGATCTCTAGGCCCTTAAACGACACTGCACCACAAACAGGAATGCTACTGTAAAGGAAATCACAGAATGGGCTTAGGAATACTTCCAGAAACCATTGTCAGTGAACACAATCCACCGTGCCAATCCCCCGTTGCCAGCTGAAACTCAACAGTGCAAAGAAGAAGCCATTTCTAAGCAAGATCCACAAGCTCAGGCGTTTTCACTGGGCCAGGGATCATTTAAAATGGAGTGTGGCAAAATGGAAGACAGTTCTGTGGTCAGACAAATCACGATTCGAAGTTCTTTTTGGAAATCTGGGATGCCATGTCATCCGGACCAAAGAGGACAAGGACAACCCAAGTTGTTATCAACGCTCAGTTCAGAAGCCTGCATCTCTGATGGTATGGGGTTGCATGAGTGCGTGTGGCATGGGCAGCTTGCATGTCTGGACAGGCACCATCAATGCAGAAAAATATATTCAGGTTCTAGAACATATGCTCCCATCCAGACGTCATCTCTTTCAGGGAAGACCCTGCATTTTTCAACAAGATAATGCCAGACCACATTCTGCATCAATCACAACATCATGGCTGCGTAGGAGAAGGATCCGGGTACTGAAATGGCCAGTCTGCAGTCCAGATCTTTCACCTATAGAGAACATTTGGCACATCATAAAGAGGAAGGTGCAACAAAGAAGGCCCAAGACGATTGAACAGTTAGAGGCCTGTATTAGACAAGAATGGGAGAGCATTCCTATTTCTAAGCTTGAGAAACTGGTCTCCTCGGTCCCCAGACATCTGTTGAGTGTTGTAAGAAGAAGGGGAGATGCCACACAGTGGTGAAAATGACCTTGTCCCAACTTTTTTGGGATTTGTTGACACCATGAAATTCTGATTCAACATATTTTTCCCTTAAAATGGTACATTTTCTCAGTTTAAACTTTTGTTCCGTGATTTATGTTCTATTCTGAATAAAATATTAGAAGTTGGCACCTCCACATCATTGCATTCAGTTTTTATTCACGATTTGTATAGTGTCCCAACTTTTTTGGAATCCGGTTTGTAAAAAATGGTCCAAAAACAGAGTTCGGAAACTATAGGCCGGACCATGGACCATGTGATATGACCTTAGCACAGGTCCTTTAGCCGGCAGCTCATGATTAAAGAAGTAGGAAGAGACCGGCAGCTACGCGATCAAGAGGAGAAGGTGAGTTAATAATAAATAAATATAAATATATATATATATATATATATATATATATATATATATATATTTTAACCCTCAAGTGACCACCTACTAAGCATTCTGTATTAAAGAATGCTATTATTTTCCCTTATAACCATGTTACAAGGGAAAATAATTACATCTACACAACCTTGAACCCAAACCTGAACTTCAGTGAAGAAGTTCGGGTCTGGGTACCACAGTCAGTTTTTTATCACGAGCATGCAAAACGCATTGTACCCGCGCGATAAAAACTGAACGGAATGCAATCGCGGTCAAAACGGACTGCAATTGGGTACCTAAACTCAGCCTAACACTGACATGGAAAAGGACCTATGAATTTTAGTGAACAGCAAACTAAGCTGTAAAAACCAGTGTCAGGCAGCTGCTGCCAAGGCCAATAAGATAATGGGTTGCATCAAAAAGAGGCATAGATGCCCATGATGAGAACATAGTCCTACCACTTTACAAATCAATAGTCAGACCACACATGGGGCCAGATTTATCATTACACTTGCATCTTGCTCCACTTTTACATATGTCCAAAGTCACTTTTGGCTAAGTCAGATTTATTAATGGTCCTTTAATACTGTGATAAATGTGGTTTGACAGTAGCAGTTTATCCTTCAGTAAGCGGCTTTACGAAAAAGTCGCATAAGATAAGCATGGTCCTCACTGGATTTAAATTGCGCATTTTTTTGCGAATTTCTAAATTGTCCCAATAGTAAATTTGTATAGGGATTTATGTACATCAGAAAACACACCCACTTTCAGCCAATAAATTGCAAATTTTTGCGCAGTTTTAGACACTGCGCAAAAATATTAGACTTTTCACTCCATTATTTTGACTTGAGGTAATGATAAATCTGGCCAATGGAGTACTGTGTACAGTTCTGGGCTCCTGTGAACAAGGCAGACATAGCAGAGCAGAGAGGGTTCAGAGGAGGGCAACTAAAGTAATGGGGGGACTACAGTATCCTAAAAGATTATCAAAATTAGGGTTATTCACTTTAGAAAAAAGACGACTGAGGAGAGATCTAATAACTATGTATCAATATATCAGGGTCAGTACAGAGATCTATCCCATCATCTATTTATCCTCAGGACTGTGACAAGGGGACACCCTCTGCATCTGGAGGAAAGAAGGTTTGTACACAAACATAGAAGAGGATTCTTTACGGTAAGAGCAGTGAGACTATGGAACTCTCTGCCTGAGAAGGTGGTGATGGCGAGTTCGCTAAAAGTGTTCAAGAGGGGCCAGGATGTATTTCTGGAGTGTAAGAATATTACAGGCTATAGCTACAAGAGAGGGGTCGTTAGATCCAGGGAGATATTCTGATTGGGCTGTTTGGAGTTGGGAAGGAATTTTTTTTCCCCTCAAGTGTGGAAAATTGGCTTCTACCTCAAGTTTTTTTTGCCTTCCTCTGGATCAGCTTTCAGATAAAAGGGCCGAACTGGATGGACAGGATGTATTTTTGCGGCCTTATAAACTAGGTTACTAAAAAGGAATTTTACTGCAGGGAAGCTTCCAGTTAAATACCATTTGAAAGGAACCACTGGAATAAATTATACAGGCTAATAAATTTGCATGCTGCCACAATACTATATTTAAAGTGACATTATCTCTACTACATAATACAATTTGAGATTGGAAGAGTCATCTTAATGTCTTACCCTTTCTTCAATATATCACAAATCTTGTAAAATGTCATACTGCTTAAGTCTAATAACTTTGAATCTGCCATAAACTCCCTGACATCTGCTTTATTATGTATGAATGAAAAAGACAATGAATAAGGTCAGAAAGTTCAATGCAATTTTTTAGAAATGCTACAGTGTATAGATTACTGCAAGTGCTGTATGATTGTACAGGCATACAATGTTACCAAAATCAAAAACCTAAACGGTAGAAGCTTATAAAAGCAATTATGCCATATGAGCATGCAGCAAATCGCTTTTAGCTATCATTTCTGCATGGAATATGAAGTAAAAATCCACAACAAAAAGGTTGTATACTGCATGTAAAATGGCAAAGATGAGTGAATTGAAGTTAACAAGTGGAATTCAATCCGAATTTCAGGAAAAAGATTTGATTTGCACCGAATCCGAATTTCCTCACGCTTCGTGGTAACAAATGACTGCTGCACGTGTTAGGACATGGAGCAAGGAACTCTGGGAATGAGGGATCGCCCACAATACGAAATGCATGCAGTCATTCAGGTAGCCAGCCCTGTGCCCTCAGCCATCTTGGATTGAGCCATTTTCCAGTGTACTTAGTGCAGGGAGAGATATGTCAGCAGGCGCTAGGACAGTTGGTAGAAAAGACCTTAACTTTTATTTTGCTGAAGAGAAGTTCAGGGAAAGGATAGGGATGAATCATTCCACAGTATTGAAGCAGAGACAGGGTTCAGTAGGGGAGTATACAGCCTGTGTAATAGGATCAATCCTGGTTACCCCTTGCTGCACTGACTGGGGATCCAAATTGCCATTATACAGCTCTGTAAATTCCAGCAGACCGTTCTTGTTATTGGGGTGCAAGTGACCGTTTGATACAGTCAATAACAGGGTTTAATTACAAGGAAATATTTCTACGTCTTATTTGCCCTTGTGCGGAGCAGTTGTATGTTCTAAAGCATTTTTTGGCTTGTATCAGTGGGAAAAAAGGACTCATTAAGCCATTGTGTGGTGAAGTAAGAAAATTACAGCCTTTTTGGAGTGCATTAGTGGGGAAAAAAATATATATTATTTGCCGTTCAGCGATGTAGTTATATGTTCTAAAGCCTTTAGTGGTGTGTATAAGTGGGAAAAAAGGGCCTATTTGCCGTTTAGCGGTGCAGTTATATGTTCTAAAGCCCTTTTTGGCGTGTGTTAGTGGCAAAAAAATATATATTTGTAGGGATGAGCGAATCGAGCGAAGTAATAACTTCGGCTCAATCGGAGCCAATAGATTCTAGTACTGTATGGAGCGCTCGCTCTGTACAGTATTGAAACAGTTTTTATGCAAATCGACTTTGGATTTTTTCATCCGAAGTCGATTCTTTTATGCCCTAATTTGCCGTTTAGCAGTGCAGTATATGTTCTGTGTGAAGTGTACAGTATACAGTGCTGGGGAGCGCGAATATCCCACCCAGTTTACCTCAGCTGCAGTGGTTTCAGCAAAGTGTAGTTTGCTGAGACAGTTTTGTCTATATGTTTTTCTGGGCTGGATTTCATGTAGACTGGGGGATAGGTTTGGTATGGGGATCTGCCAGTCCACACCCTTCCACTACATGTATTGTCTTTTTCCGGAGGTGGATCGCAGGTGAGGCCTACTGCTGTAATCAAGGAGAGATAACAAAACTCTGAGACGCCACGAGGCTTTGCAAAGCCTGAAGTTTTGGGGGGGCCCAGTGATGCCTACGGAGAGAGGGGTCGCACTCGTTCAGAGACTAGAGGACTTCTGGACCATCTCGCCCCCCCCCCCCCCAAGGGTTTCTGGTGTGGTCACAGCCTGTAGGCTTCTGGAGCGAATATGGCTAAGAAAGCCGAATCTAACCCATGTGTGAACACATTTTATAGTGAGGTAGAGACAACACATGTATTCGGTAGAGCCCAGACCCAGCAGGTGTTTATTTTTCAATGTTTATGTGTGTGATGGTGCTTAAGTTGCCAAAATAAAGTAAAAAAATAAAGCAACTTTTGGACTCTTGTCAGACTTTTGGACCCTTTTGTCAGAGGAGAAGTCTGTGATTGTGACCCCCTGAGAGGGAGCGATCTCTTACAGTTCTAGAGCCTTTTTTGGCGTGTATTAGTGGCAAAAAATATATATTATTTGCCGTGCAGTGGTGCAGTTTTGTGTTCTAAAGCCCTTTTTTGGAGTGTATTAGTGGGGGGGGGGGGGGGGGAAGCTTACTAGCCGATTGTGTGGTGAAGTGAAAATATTACAGACTTTTTTGGGGTGTTTGCAATCTTTTTTATTTATTTATTTGATCTAACAGTATGACAGACAGAGAAGTGCCAGGCCCTGCACAGGGGAGTGGCAGAGGCCTAAACGTTCTGGCGCAGGCAACAGGTCACAGCAGAGTAAGAGAGCGAGGCAGCAGAGTCGAAGTGAGAGGCCTGAGCTCCCGGTGTAATTAGGCGGTCTTGACCAGCAACCAGCAGTTCTTGAATGGTTGACTCTGTCAACCCTTCATCCCAAGTGACATCATACACCCCCAGCCCAGAGTCGGTGGGTTTGTCAGACACAGGACTTAGTTGGCATGGCCCGGGAGCAGCCCTGTGCCCTCACCTGTCCTCAACCTGCCTTGTCTTTTTTCTGTTCCCTCAGAGAAGTATTATATGCTGTGGCTCAGATCCACTATACAGTGAGGACGAGCTACCAGAGGACAGTTAGTAGCTACTGGCCAGCCAAGATGTGGAGGAGACATCCGCCACTTCCTCCGGTAGTTGGTCAAGTACTGATGAGGAGAGTGGTGTGGGAGCTGGTGATGTGAGTGGTCAGCTCCTGACCCAGAGACCATTGAGGAGGACATCAGTGACATGCAGACAGTACTCAATGAGGTTGATGTAGCTGATCATACTTGGGAGCCGGGTGAATTAGGGGCTTCATCATCCTCTGGAGAATCGGGTGACAGCTTACCAGGGAGGCCGCTGCTGAGCCAGCTAGTCGCTAGCGTGGCCGGGAGTAAGCAGGGTGGCAGCAGTGGAGTTGTGAGCCAAAACGTGCCCTGGGTAGCCCACCAACTTTGCAGGAGCCTACCTGCCTGGAAATTAATGGTGCAGGGGTTCACAGAAGCAGAGGCGGTAGCAGTCATTAAGTGCAAAGAGTTGGGGGTAAAATCACCTACTCTGAGGTGTGGACGTTTTTTGTTAAGCCGCTGGAGGTGGCGAACATGGCCATTTGCAGAATCTGTGGGCAGAAGGTGAAGCAGGCCAGGGTGCCATGTTGGCAACACGGCACAGCGTGAACATATGCAGCGTCACCATAAAGTGGCCTTGGAGAACAGTGGCTCCGATGTGGTGTTCCAGCCTGCCAAAGCAACCGCTGCATCACCCAGTGGCAGAAGTGGGCCAGTCCTTATGCCGGTCGTGTCTGCCAAATTGCACGGCAGCGCCGAAGTGTGGAGCTGTAACTACAGTCAGGGGACAATACAAGTCATTTACAACCCACTGGGTGAATGTAGTTTCTGCAAAGCCACACCAGCAACTTGGCCAGGTGACGCTGCTTCCGCTTCCACGTTCTCCGTTGTTTCCTGCAAAAACGTCCACCTCTGCCTCTTCATCCTCCACCATGTCCTCACTTCCACTGCACGGACAATTCACAGTGCCCCTCCAGCATACCACATGTGCAGGGCACGGCGGTGTCACGCTGTTCTGCACCTAGTTTGTCAGGGGAGCAGCTGCTCCATGTCCTTCATCAAGAAATTGAATCCTTGGCTTTCTCCGCGACAACTCAAAATCAGAACCATGGTGACCGACATCTGGAAGAACATGGTATCGGCACTGCGTCAAGGAGGGCTAAGCCATGCGCCCTGCATGGCACACGTGTTCAATCTGGTTGTCAAGCGGTTCCTGAAGTCTTCCAATCATCTCCAAGACATCCTAAAAATGGCCAGGAAACTTTGCATGCACTTCAGCCACTCGTACACAGCGGCATCCCCCAACATAGGCTGATATACGACATTTCCACCTTCCATATGTTGGAACGACTATACGAACAGAGAAAGGACAAACGATTTTTTTATGATCCAAGCGAACAGGACACTTCCCTGTATAATTTCGACGTCAGCTAGTGGCAGCTCATGCATGACACCTACCGTTTGCTCAGGCCCTTTGAGGAGGCCATGTTATTTCTCAGTCGCAAGGACTACAGGATGAATCCAGAGGGAAAAAAAAAACAGGGTGTGTAATTAGGGTGTGGCTGTCTAATTAGAAAAAGGTAAAAAGCCAGCCTTGAGGGCAGCGCAGTCCTTTGAATCCAGAGGAAACAAAACAGGCTGGTTTTGAGAGCTCCATTTATATAAGCTGGCATATAACATGAGTTTGTGCGTCGTGTGTTTGATTTAAGTGTGTGTTTGTATTTGTATAAGTGTGCGACTTTAGATTAAGTGACTTCAGTGGGGGACTGCCGTAAATCAGTTTCTTATTGCTGCATTATATTGTATTTTTCGCTTTCTTTGTGTAATCCCCATTAGTACGGTATGTGTTCCAAAATTGACAGCGCAGTCCCAGTGCACATCTTGTCTGATGTATGCAGTCCCCTGGAACAGCCGTTCGAGGGTGTAGATCATTGTTCACAATTGAGCAAATTACCCGTTTGGAATCACAAATTGAGTATCTAAACAGGGCGAGTCTCAACATTGAGAGGTGTTAACAATTTGGAAAAGAGTTAGCTGCTCACTGAGCAAGCACTCTATGGGATAGTTGAGGGTGAGGGGTGAAAGCGGAGGAGGGCTGATGAAAGTGATAGCTGGATAAACCGTTAGAAAGCGGGTAGAGGGAAGAGTGCCAGGGAGGCCTAGCCCTGATCTGTCACACCACAACAAGTTTGCACGGTTGGCAGATGAGGCGGATGTCCTGTTAAGGGACAGTACTGCTGCAGCCAGACACTTCCTCTGCCAGTCAGGGGAATGTCAGCTCCAGTAAACAGGGGACCAGGAGAGTAGGGCAGGCCAGACAGGTACTGGTAGTGGGAGACTCCATTATTAGGTGTACAGAAAGGGCAGTCTGTCACAAAGACCATGGTCGTCGAACAGTATGTTGTCTTCCTGGCGCTAGAGTTCGACACATCGCGGATCGGGTTGACAGATTACTGGGAGGGGCTGGAGAAGACCCAGCTGTCATGGCCCATATCTGAACCAATGACAAAGTTAGAGGTAGGTGGAGAGTCCTTAAAAATGATTTTAGGGATTTAGGTCAAAAGCTTAGGGCTCAAAAGGTAGTGTTTTCCAAAATACTGCCTGTACCATGAGCCCCACAAGAAAGGCAGCGGGAGATTAGGGAGGTTAACAAGTGGCTCAAGAACTGGTGTAGGAAGGAGGGGTTTGGGTTCCTGGAGAACCGCGACGACTTCTCTGTCAGCTGCAGGCTCTATCGTAGGGATGGGTTGCACCTCAATTGGGGAGGGCAGCTGTGTTGGGGGGGAAAGATGGCTAGAAGGTTGGACAAGTGTCTAAACTAGGGACTGGGGGGGGAGGGCAATTAAGTTATAGGATGGGAAGACAGTGCAGATAGAGACCGGGGGGCAAGGTAGTGGGAAAGGGGGAGGGAATAGAAGGAGGGACTAAAACAGTTCAGAAGCAAAGGTGTAGGGTAAAAAATATACATAAACCTCTTAATTGTATGTATACTAATGCCAGAAGCCTGACTAATAAAACTGGTGAACTGGAATTAGTGATGTATGAGGAGGACTATGACATAGTGGGAATAACGGAGACATGGCATGATAGCTATGACTGGGCATTTAATGTACAAGGTTACAGTCTGTTTAGAAAGGATTGTCAAAACCGGGGAGGGGTCTGCCTTTTTGGTTAAGTCCTGTCTAAAGCCACAGTCGAGAACATATAAGTGAGGACATATAAGTGAGAGCCAGTTACTTACCCCACATGCAGACATTTTCTCCCAGTCCGAGCATTCTCATTTATATAGTAACCTTTTATGGTGGTACAGTGTCAAATGCTTTGGAGAAGTGCAGATATATGACATCCATTGATTCGCCGCTGTCAAGTCTAGAACTTGCCTCTTCATAGAAAAAATTGAATATGTAAAAAAACAAATAATAAAAACCAAACTAGAGACCGAGAGATTAATTGCCAAAGAGTAAAACTAACCCTAAAATGTGCTTCAGTTATATAAATGATAAAAAGTATAAATCTGAAGGTGTCAGCCCTCTACAGAGCAATGAGGGGGGAGAAAGCAAAGCTAAAAAAAAAAAAAAAAAAAATTCCACTGTATTCACTGAGGAAAATAAACAGTCAGATGAAATGCAGAATGTAAAAGTAAATTCCCCATTAAAAGTGCCGTCTGACCCAGGAAGAAGTACAACAACAGCGACTTAAAAAGATTAAAATAGACAAATCGCCAGATGGCATACACCCCCGTATCCTAAGAGAATTAAGTAATGTCATAGCCAGACCATTATTTCTGATATTTACAGACTTTATACTGACTAGGAGTGTTCCACAGGATTGGTGCATGGCAATTGTGGTGCCAATATTCAAAAAGGGTGTAAAAACAGACCACATAAACTATAGGCCGGTAAGTTTAACATCTGTTGTGGGTAAACGGTTTGAAGGTTTTCTAAGAGATGCTATCTTGGAGGAGCTCAATGAAAACAAGCATAACATATCAGCATGGCTTCATGAGGGATCGTTCATGTCAAACTAATTTAGTTTCTATGAAGAGGCAAGTTCTAGACTTGACAGCGGTGAATCAATGGATGTCGTATATCTGGACTTCTCCAAAGCATTTGACACTACCACATAAAAGGTTAGTATATAAAATGAGACTGCTCGGACTGGGAGAAAACATCTGTATGTGGGGTAAGTAACTGGCTCAGTGATAGAAAAACAGAGGGTGGTTATTAACGGTACACACTCAGATTGGGTCACTGTCACTAGCGGGTACCTCAGGGTCAGTATTGGGCCCTATTCTCTTCAATATATTTATTAATGATCTTGTAGAAGGCTTGCAAAGTAAAATAAATTTTTGCAGAGGATTCTAAACTGTGTAAAGTAATTAACACTGAAGAGGACAATATACTGCTACAGATGGATCTGGATAGATTGGAGCCTTGGGCAGATAAGTGGCAGATGAGGTTTAAAGGGCTTCTGTCACCCCAATTTAGCAATTTTCAGTATCGGACATTAGCTATTTGCTAATGTCAGTTGAGTCCATATATATCACTCTTACCTATCTGTGCTGTCATTTAAAAAAAATCTTACTTTTATAATATGCTAATTACTTCACTACCAGTAAGTAGGTTACTTGCTGGTAGCCGCCGCATCCTCGGACTATAAACACGCCCCCCTCCTCCACTTGATAGACAGGCAGCCAGCGAGCGCTCTCCTCCTCCCGCTGGCCCTGTCTGCCCATGAAATCCTGCGCCTGCACCATACCGGGCCTTATTCGGCGCAGGCGCTCTGAGAGAGTGTTGTTTTGCGAATTTTGCTCTATATTCTTTTTTTTCGAATATTTGCTATATTGCTATATATTCTCGTTATTAGAATATTATGAATATTCGAAAAAACAAAGTTATAGCAATATAGCGAATATTCGGAAAAAAAAAAACGAATATAGAGCAATTTAGCTAATATAGTGCTATAATCTTTTTTTTAATAGTTGTAATTTTTTTTTCAATCTGAACTTCAGATGACAAATATAGCACTATATTAGCTAAATTGCTCTATATTAGTTTTTTTCGAATATTTGCTAATATAGTGCTATAATATTCTGTCTAAAAGTTGAAAAATTTGCAATAAATAATTCGAAAATTCAAAAATTAGAATACGAAAATTCGCATAATTACACGATCATTACCTTGCCGATTTTTTTAGTAAAAAAAAATTGAATATAACAAGTATTCGAATTTGCAAATATTCGACGAATATTCTATGAAATATTCGCGAATTCGAATATGACCCCTGCCGCTCATCACTAGCTAAGACAGGCAAGAGAGGGCACCGTCCCAGGACATTGATTACTTCACTCATAACACAGGAAAAAATTTATATATATATATATATATATATATATATATATATATATATATATATATATATATATATAGCAAAGAAAGTTCGCAGCACTCTGAGTGACTTGATATGTGTGAATAAAAGAGCACATTTTATCTTTCAAGGAGTGCTGCGAACTTTCTTTGCTGTCTTCCGTCCTGAATCGAGGGACCAGCGCGGGCACCCTACATCCTATACAGCTTTAAAGGGAGTGCTGCCACAGTATACAGTATATATTATATATATATATATATATATATATATATACACATATATATATATATATATATATATACACACACACATACACATACATACATACATGCACATACACACACACACACACCCTTCACCGGTAATCCGGTTTCTTGGACGTCTCCATGACAGCACAAACTGAGATTGCCTTCCTCTGATAGGACAGGAAAAAGCACACAGAGAGGTTAAAACCCCACCACCACCCCTCATCGCCAGTGTATTATACCAGGACTAGGACAAGGGGTAGAACATAAAACTAGTCAAAATAGTCTATTGACAAAGAAAAACAAGGGCGGGACAAAGTTGTGCTGTCATGGAGACTTCCAGGAAACGGGATTACCGGTGAGTGTAATACTCATTTCGCCAGTCTCCATGACAGCACAAACTGAGAACCAAAGTAACTTAGGGGGGACTACAGCACCTAGCACCTTACGTCCAAAGGCCAAGTCCTCGTCGGCACATCCAACCTATAATCCTGGGCCAGAATGGGACCACGAGAATCAGTCTGCACCTTTCGGACTGAAACTTTTGGAGCACTCTTGGGATTACTGGTATCGGGGGAAAGGCGTAGACTAGGCACGTCATCCAGCTCTGGGTAAAAGTCTATTGCCACACATGGGTCTCTTCGGTTGAGGGAGAAGGAATCCTGAACCTTGTGATCCTTTGCTGATGCAAACAGGTCTAGGATGGGACTCCCCCAACGATCCCGAATCTGTTGGAAAGCGGTCTGGGACAAAGACCATTCATCTGGATGCCGACTGAGGTAATCTGCATGGAGATTCAGGGATCCCTTCAGATGTACTGCCGCAAGGGATTGTAGATTCTTTTCTGCCCAAAGGAAGATTCGGTCTGAGAGCCTCTGGAGGTGACCGTGACTTGTTCCTCCCTGGTGCTGGATAAAGACCACAGCTGTGGAGTTGTCCGAATGGACCAGGACGTGGCGATTTTTGGCCTGTATTTGGATGGACCTGAGGCCTTCCCAAACCGCACGGAGTTCTCTGCAGTTGGAGGACATCCTTCTCTGGTCCTCGGACCAAATCCCCTGAAAAGACTCTGAAGCCGTGAGGGCCCCCCGGCCCCAAGAGCTGGCGTCCGTTGTGAGGGAAAGCACACCCTCCTGCCTCCATGGATCTCCCGTTCCAGGTTCTTGATCTTGAGCCACCAGCCCAGTGAAGACTTCACCTCCCGGGACACCTGACAACCCTTGGTCCAGGATGATCGATACCTGTTCCATTGTTTTAGAACCAGCTTCTGTAAGGGTCTCATATGGAATTGGGGCCCAGGCTACCGCAGGGATGCAGGAGGTGAGATGGCCCAGCATTTCCATGCCCTGCCTTATTGAGCAACAGGACTGCTTGGTGAAGTGGAGGACCCTTGACTTCAGCTTCTGTACCTTTAGCGGAGGGAGAAAGGATTTTTGAAGAGCTGAATCCAAGAGAATTCCCAGGAATACCTTCCGATGGTCTGGGAACATGTCGGACTTCTCCCAGTTGACCAACCAGCCCAAGTTCTGGAGGCGCAAGAGAACTACTTGGATGCGTCTGTGAAGGAGATCTGAGGTTTCCGCTACTATTAGCAGGTCGTCTAGGTAAGGGACGATTATTATCCCCTCCTTGCTTAGGGAGGCTACGACCTCAGCCATAACCTTGGTGAATATGCGGGGTGCCAATGATATGCCGAACGGGAGGCACTTGAACAGATAGTGGCGGAATGTCCCACCTTGCTCCACCGCGAACCTCAGACATCTTCTGGAACGGACCTGTATTGGGATATGGAAGTATGCGTCGGAGAGGTCTATTGTAGCCATCATAGACCCCCTTTTGATGAGCTTCACCGCTGACTTGTCGGTCTCCATCCTGAACTTGTGGTAGGTGATGTGTTTGTTCAGGGGTTTTAAATTTATGATGGTCCGAAAATTGACATTCGATTTCCGGACCAGGAATAAGCGGGAATAGTGACCCCTCCCCAATTCTCCGGCAGGGACCCTTTCTACTGCCTCCAGGCGTAATACGTTTCTTACTCCCTCGGATAAGACTCGAGGCCCCTGGTGAGCTTGGTCAGGACGAACCTCTGCGGAGGAAGGGAATCCAGTTCTATAGTGTAGCCATGTTCTACGATGCCTAATATATACAGATCCGTGATCGTTTGTTCCCAAACCCCTAGAAAGGAGCTGAGCCTTCCTCCGACCAGGATGATGTCATTGTTTTGATGAAGAGGGAGAGGGATCTCCCCTGTTGGGATTAAGGTAAAAACTTTTTCCTCTCCAGCCTCTCGTGGCTCCTCCTATCGGCCCTGGGATCCTGCTGGGGCCTCCAAAAAAAACTGTCTCCTGGACTTGGATTTGTCTTCTGGAAAGCCCTTCTTACGGTCCGTGGCGTTCTAAAGGATCTTGTCCAGGTCAGACCCAAACATGTATTGACCGTGAAAGGGTAGAGATATCAGCCTGTTTTTTTGATACAGTGTCGCCCGACCAGGCCTTAAGCCACAGTACCTGTCTGGTGGTATTGACAGGACAACCGTGCGAGCAGATAGCCTAACCGATTCTGCAGCGGCATCGGCAAGGAAGAAAGTGGCCTTCTTCAGAAGAGGAATACTGTCCAGGATCTCCTCCCAAGGGGTCTTATTCGCTATATGGCGCTCCTAGTTGTTCAAGCCACACGGAGAGTGTACGAGCCACACACGTTGCTGCTACCCCCGGTTTTAGGAGAGCTTCTGTAGCCTCCCAGGTCCTCTTGAGCAGACTCTCGCTTTCCATCTAAAGGGTCCTTGAGCTGCGCTGCGTCCTCAAACGGAAGGACCATTCGTTTCGCTACCTTAGCAACGGGAGCATCCACCCTGGGAATGGCCTCCCAGTCGGCACAGTCCGCTTCGTCGAAGGGGTATCGCCTTTTGAGGCCCCATGGGATAAAGGAACCTTCTCCGGCTTCTCCCATTCTGCCCGTATCATCTTCTGGACATTGTCCGGGACTGGGAACACCGATTTGTGCCTCTCCCCTAAACCCCCCAAAATCTCCTCCTGGACTGACTTGGACCTCTTAGGGATCTCCATCCTAATAGTGGCCCTGATGGTTCGGATGAATTCTTTGATATCCTCTGGGTTAAAGAGGAATCTCCTGTACTCGCTACTTTCCTCCAATTCCAGAGATCTAGCAGAAGTCCCCACATCTGATAAATCAGAGTCGGCCGAGTCCAGGTCACTCCCAGAATAGTCAAGGCCTCTGGAAGAGGGTGGTCTGTGGCCCTGGCAGGGCTGGGGTATAGGGGAGGCAGGGGGTCCCTAGCGGCCAACGCTGATTGAACCTCCGTTCTGACCAGAGTCTTGATCTCCTCCATAAAACTAGAGGACTCCGCCTTCACCACGGTAGAGGTGCAGTCTTTACACAGTAGCTTGGACCCTGAGGAAGGAAGGCGCTTAGAACAGATGCCGCACTTCCTGGGTCTGGATTTAACAGGAGGTAGACTCCTTTTCTCCCTTTGACACACAAGGGAGGAAAGAGTCAACCACAGCAGGGCAAAAACGCAATATGAAAAGGTGCCAGCAGGCTACTCACACCGCCCAGAGTGGTAGGGGGCTCAGGACCCGAGCCAGTGGTGGTAGGGGCGCTCATCTTCTCAGCTCCCGTCCACTTGAGTTGCTGTCAGCAGGTAGGGTAAACTGTGGAGGCCTCAGAGCGATCAGAATCGGCGTCCCTTTTTGAATTTGGCGCCGGCCGCAGCCTCCGTGACGTCACGACGCTGGCCCACGTCTCCCGGCGTCCGACGTCATCACCTGGCGACTGGAGGGAACGCATCATAGCGTCGCTCCAGCCCCCCCTTACCGCACTGCTTCAAGCCCGCCTGGGCCGCCGCAGAGGGAACTTCGCCGGGATCACCATGAATGAGGGTGACCCGGGCATAGACCGCGCCTGGAGGAGGGAAGAGCCGGACCCCGGAACCGACCTCCGGTCTAACGGATGACACCCCGTCGTAGCAGGGCAAGAAGAAAAAAGGTAAAAACCGAAAAAAAAGGACTAGGGAACCCAGAAGAGCTCCCAGCACCTCTCTGGCATTCCTTCCTTGACAGGACAGGAAAAACACTGGCGATGAGGTTTTAACCTCTCTGTGTGCTTTTTCCTATCCTATCAGAGGAAGGCAATCTCAGTTTGTGCTGTCATGGAGACTGGGGAAATATATATATATATATATATATATATATATATATTTACAAACCGGATTCCAAAAAAGTTGGGACACTAAACAAATTGTGAATAAAAACTGAATGCAATGATGTGGAGATGGCAAATGTCAATATTTTATTTGTAATAGAACGTAGATGACAGATCAAACGTTTAATCCGAGTAAATGTATCATTTTAAAGGAAAAATACGTTGATTCCAATTTTCACGGTCTCAACAAATCCCCAAAAAGTTGGGACAAGTAGCAATAAGAGGCTGGAAAAAGTAAATTTGAGCATAACGAAGAGCTGGAAGACCAATTAACACTAATTAGGTCAATTGGCAACATGATTGGGTATAAAAAGAGCTTCTCAGAGTGACAGTGTCTCTCAGAAGCCAAGATGGGTAGAGGATCACCAATTCCCACAATGTTGCGCAGAAAGATAGTGGAGCAATATCAGAAAGGTGTTACCCAGCGAGAAATTGCAAAGACTTTGCATCTATCATCATCAACTGTGCATAACATCATCCGAAGATTCAGCAAATCTGGAACAATCTCTGTGCGTAAGGGTCAAGGCCGTAAAACCATACTGGATGGGCCCTTAAAAGACACTGCACCACAAACAGGAATGCTACTGTAAAGGAAATCACAGAATGGGCTCAGGAATACTTCCAGAAACCATTGTCAGTGAACACAATCCACCGTGCCATCCACCGTTGCCAGCTGAAACTCTACAGTGCAAAGAAGAAGCCATTTCTAAGCAAGATCCACAAGCTCAGGCATTTTCACTGGGCCAGAGATCATTTAAAATGGAGTGTGGCAAAATGGAAGACAGTTCTGTGGTCAGACAAATCACGATTCGAAGTTCTTTTTGGAAATCTGGGATGCATGTCATCCGACCAAAGAGGACAAGGACAACCCAAGTTGTTATCAACGCTCAGTTCAGAAGCTTGCATCTCTGATGGTATGGGGTTGCATGAGTGCGTGTGGCATGGCAGCTTGCATGTCTGGAAAGGCACCATCAATGCAGAAAAATATATTCAGGTTCTAGAACAACATATGCTCCCATCCAGACGTCATCTCTTTCAGGAAGACCCTGCATTTTTCAACAAGATAATGCCAGACCACATTCTGCATCAATCACAACATCATGGCTGCGTAGGAGAAGGATCCGGGTACTGAAATGGCCAGTCTGCAGTCCAGATCTTTCACCTATAGAGAACATTTGGCACATCATAAAGAGGAAGGTGCAACAAAGAAGGCCCAAGACGATTGAACAGTTAGAGGCCTGTATTAGACAAGAATGGGAGAGCATTCCTATTTCTAAACTTGAGAAACTGGTCTCCTCGGTCCCCAGACTGTTGAGTGTTGTAAGAAGGGGAGATGCCACACAGTGGTGAAAATGGCCTTGTCCCAACTTTTGGGGATTTGTTAACACCATGAAATTCTGATTCAACATATTTTTCCCTTAAAATGGTACATTTTCTCAGTTTAAACTTTTGTTCCGTGATTTATGTTCTATTCTGAATAAAATATTAGAAGTTGGCACCTCCACATCATTGCATTCAGTTTTTATTCACGATTTGTATAGTGTCCCAACTTTTTTGGAATCCGGTTTGTATTAATAATATAGCTAGATAGATAGAGATATATATATCTATATCTCTATCAATGAGGAAGACCACCACACACAGAAAAAGTTTTCACTAGAATATAGAAATTTGCAGTGATCTGTACTGTGCAATTTTACAGAATGTAACTAATTACTTTAACAACGTGCTCCTTTTTAATGGGATCAGATGAAACGCAGCTTACAGAATGCAGAGATATTACCAGTCATTAAAAACAAGCTGCTTACAACATTTACTTGTTAAAAATTACTGATTAATAATTACCATTCCAAACAGAAGTGCCAGCGTCTCATAATCAATCCACTCTACTACCTTCGCCAAGCTCGGTCTCTACAATTAGAGGACAGAAAAATGTATTAAATAAAATTGCTAATTACCCATATAAATGATTAGCTGCACAAAATATACACTTCATTTAATAATAATCTATTCAAATATGTTTTAACAGTTACTGTAACATGCTTGCCAATAGACAACAGTTTAGGCATGCGGTGGACCTATATAGTGACTAGTGTACTGTGTAAAGATTACACTACCCAAGGTATAATTCACCGAGCAATCTCTGAGCAGACATGCAACTCAAAAAAAGAGATAAAAGATTACAGCTCTGAAGCCAGCAAAACTGTAAATGCAGTTATGGACTATAATGATGGCTGTAACTGAGGCTAGGAGATTTTAAACACATAGCATTACTTAAGTTATTGATTTTCTATCAAATCAATTTGAAATGCCAACACAATGCTTTAAATTAAGGAGCCAAAATAAATTGTTACTAGAGCTCAAAAGGAGATATTAATAGAATGATTAGGTATATTTTATGCTATAATGGATATACAAAATATACTGCATTCACTCACATTGGTTCCTTGTATTAAGTGTGGTTCACAAATTTCTCCCTCACGTTTGATCATTGTTGGGCCTTCGATTGGCCATAGCAGTCCCAGGACCAAGCCACTAGGAGTGGCCGAAAACAGAGCAGCACTGGACAGGTGACTGGAATTTTTATATTAGGGGATACAGGTAAGTACCCCAGGTATTGTGGGCTACTAGGCCAGACAACCACTTTAAAGAGGTTCTCTGGGCTTTTTCTATTGCTCAAGATAGGTCATCAATATCATATTTGCGGAGGTCCGACACCCTGCTTCCTCGCCAATCAGCTGTTCGAGGAGATGGTGCATACAGTGCGCATGTGCCATCTACCTTCTCTCTTCCTAATCTCCGCTGTAATTCTATGAGACTGCAGCAGCAGCGAAGAGGAAAAGAGAAGAGACTGCACGCAGTGTCCTTGTACAGCTGATTGGCAAGGGTGCTGTTATGACTTCATCACGTCGACTGTAATGGTGATGTCATACTTCACAACACATGAGATTTCGTGCAGGATCTTCAAGCAATATGGCCACAGAAACCTCTTGGCACTCAGATGAGATAAGTATGATTTTATTTTTTACCGCCATTTCAGGGATATGTGATTTTTCACCGTGAAGCACGAAGAAATTAAACTTTGCGGCGAATCAAATTTATCCTGAATTTGGATCAAAGTCCACTTTGTTAACTTCGATTCGCTCAACACTAGTATTGAGTGAATCCAAACTTTGCGAGTTTGGGTACCTGGCCCAAAACTTTGCCACAAAAGTTTGGGTTTGAGTTCGGTGATCGGGCATTTAATAAAGCTTGTTGAAAGGCTGCAGGGCAGCCAATTAACAAGCTTTTAAGCTGTGGGCACGTAGAAGCCATCAGAGCCATGCTATTGGCTGGTGTATCATGTGACCAGGGCCAATTAGGTGGCGTGGCCCTGGTGACAAGTGGGGGGGGCGGCAGCAGCAGGGCACAGGGAGAGGAGTGCTTCCATTTTGAAAGCGCTCATCTCCATAGTCATCTGTATCACCGTCCTCAGGACAGCAATACAGATGGATGTGCTGCATCGCATTGCTGCGAGCCTGATTGAGGCAAGTATATATGTTTTTTTTTTATATGGTACAATACAGGAGAGGAGCACTGTGGGGGCACTTCTTACTGGCACATGATTGTAGGGTATCTATGTGGGCACTTACTGGCACATTATTAGGGGACACTATGGGGGCATTTATGGGGCACTTACTGGCACATTATTGGATTGTGGTAGGACATATGGTTTCTGATTTGGTGCCGCCGAGCACTTGTTATTGCCTACCACATATATGCTTTTTGCTTAAAGGGGTTCTGCACTTTGTTTTAACTGATTATCTATCCTCTGATCAGCTGTTTGAGAAGGCAGCGGCGCTTCAGCAGTGCCGCAGCCTTCTCGCTGTTTACCGCTGGCCCAGTGACGTCACGACTAGTATCAACTAGCATGGGCGGGGCTAAGCTCTGTTCACTTGAATGGAGCTTAGCCCCGCCCATGCTAGTTGATACTAGTCTTGACGTCACTGGGCCAGCGGTAAACAGTGAGAAGGCCGCGCAGCTGCTGGAGCGCCGCTGCCTTCTCCAACAGCTGATCGGCGGGGGTCCCGTGTGTCGGACCCCCGCCGATCAGAAGCTGATGATCTATCTAGAGGATAGATCATCAGTTTAAACAAAGTGCAGAACCCCTTTAACTTTAATAATTTAAATTATTTTCATTTTGAGGGATATCTTTTCCATTCACACGTCCGCAAAATGGGTCCACATCCATTCTGCAATTTTGCGGAACGGGTGCAGACCCATTCATGTTCAATGGGGCCGAAATGTGCTGTCCACATCCGCATTTGCGGATCCGCACTTCCGCATCTGTGCTTCCGTTTCCACCAAAAAATGGAACATGTCCTATTCTTGTCCGCAATTGCAGACAAGATTAGGCATTTTCTATTATAGTGCCGGCGATGTGCGGTACACAAATTGCGGAATGCACATTGCCGGTGTCTGGATCCGGAAAACACTTACGGACGTGTGAATGGACCCTCATAGTAAAATTAATAAAAGGTTACGTTTTATCTTTATGTATATTCTAATGGATTGCCTTCCTTGTACAAGGTTATAATATATTTTCTATGTTAGAAAGTATATTATAGTGCATTTGTATTGTGTGGCAGTTGTGTGCGGTTCTGCTGCGATACTGCAGGTATATAGAGGGACAAGCGTTAAGACAATACAAATGCACTATAATATACTTTCTAACATAGAAAGTATATTATAACATTGTACAAGGAAGGCAATCCATTAGAATATACATAAAGATAAAACGTAACCTTTATTAATTTTACTATGAGGGTCCATTCACACGTCCGTAAGTGTTTTCCGGATCCAGACACTGGCAATGTGCATTCCGCAATTTGTGTACCGCACATCGCCGGCACTATAATAGAAAATGCCTAATCTTGTCTGCAATTGCGGACAAGAATAGGACATATTCTATTTTTTCGCAGAAACGGAAGCACAGATGCGGAAGTGCAGATCTGCAAATGCGGATGCGGACTGCACATTCCGGCCCCATTGAACATGAATGCTGAATGGATGCGGACCCATTTTGCGGATGTGTGAATGGAAAAGATATCCCTCAAAATTAAAATAAATTAAATTATTAAAGTTAAAGGGGTTCTGCACTTTGTTTTAACTGATGATCTATCCTCTGGATAGATCATCAGCATCTGATCGGCTGAGGTCCGACACCCAGGACCCCCGCCGATCAGCTGTTTGAGAAGGCAGCCTTCTCACTGTTAACCGCTGACCCAGTGAAGTCACGACTAATGGAGCTAAGCTCCATTCAAGAAAATTCAGAAATCCAGTTCAGGTCTGAAGTCACTTTGCGAGGCTTACATAATAGAAACCACCCAAAAATGACCCCATTCTATAAACTACACCCCTCAAGGTATTCAAAACTAATTTTACAAACTTTGTTAACCCTTTATGTGTTCCACAAGAATTAATGGAAAATAGAGATACAATTTCAAAATTTTACATTTTTGGCAGAATTTCCATTTTAATAATTTTTTTCCAGTTACAAAGCAAGGGTTAACAGCCACACCAAACTCAATATTTATGACCCTGATTCTGTAGTTTACAGAAACAACCCATATGTGGTCGTAAAACGCTGTACAGGCACACGGCAGGGCGCAGAAGGAAAGGAATGCCATTTGGCGATTACCTTGGGCAGGGCATGATTTTTGCGGGATGAGATGACGGTTTTATTGGCACTATTTTGGGGTGCATGTGACTTTTTGATCGCTTGCTATTACACTTTTTGTGATGTAAGGTGACAAAAAATTGTTTATTTAGCACAGTTTTTATTTTTTATTGTGTTCATCTGAGGGGTTAGGTCATGTGATATTTTTATAGAGCCGGTCGATACGGACGCGGCGATACCTATTATGTATACGTTTTACACAATAACAGCTTTTTTAAAACAATAAAAATGATGTTTTAGTGTCTCCATATTCTGAGCCATAGTTTTTTTATTTTTTGGGCGATTGTCTCAGGTAGGGGCTCATTTTTTGCGGGATGAGGTGATGGTTAGATTGGTACTACTTTGGTGGGCAAACGCCTTTTTGATCGCTTGCTGTTGTACTTTTTGTGATGTAAAGTGACAAAAAAATGGTTTATTTAGCACAGTTTTTATTTTTTATGGTGTTCATCTGAGGGGTTAGGTCACGCAATTTTATTTTTTGTCCTACTTTGGGACTTGAACTTTTGGGGGTCTAATCCCCTTTACAATGCATTCCAATACTTCTGTATTGGAATGCATTGACTGTATTAGTAATACTGTGTGTATTACTTATACAGCTTCCTGCCTGTGAGATCCAGGGGGCTGGATCTCACAGGCTCATCACCGGAAGGCAGCGCGATGCCTCAGGAAGGCATCACGCTTCCTTCCATGCCATCGGGTCCCCCCTACAGCCACATGGGGACCCGATGGCACCACCACCACCGCACCAGGTAAAAGCCGCAAACCGCACATGACCCCCCCTGGCGTTGTGACAGGATGCCCGCTGAATTATTTCAGCGGACATCCTGTTCCGA
Organism: Bufo bufo; assembly: GCF_905171765.1. NCBI lineage: Eukaryota > Metazoa > Chordata > Amphibia > Anura > Bufonidae > Bufo > Bufo bufo. Next base: position 454,721,164 of record NC_053391.1, read on the forward strand.
TTAACCCCCGCCGCTCCGCAATGTAATTTTAAAGTTAGGACGTACCGGTACGTCCTGGGTCCTTAAGGACTCGTCAAACATGGCGTACCGGTACGTCCTAAGTCCTTAAGGGGTTAAGCAAAAAGCATAGATGTGGTAGGCAATAACAAGTGCTCGGCGGCACTAAATCAGGTGCTTGGCGGCACCAAATCAGAAACCATATGTCCTACCACAATCCGGGGGGTTCCAGTGCACATCCATAAATCCTGGAGGGAAAGCAAAAACCATCTATCCCTGGGCTAGATGATGATGGGGTAATGAAGGACAGGGTGGGCAAAGAACGGTCCCTGATCTTGCCCTACAGGGGGGTGCTATTCTGGCCCTGATAGCCTAACCACAGACCACCCGCCCTGATAAGATCGACCCCGTTTGAAACCTTACCCTATATAAAAATGGCCCTAGTATGCCCCTAGCCCCCTGACTTCCAGGTGATCACTATATAGATCTGTGTTTTTGACTCATTATAAAAGTATATTATAAGTATATCGCACCCCTCTGTGTATCACACCTATCGATAGCACACCTATACTAGTCCTTAAAATGACTTTTGTGGCCCTATTAGCTAGCATTTGGTGTCCCTAACAGCCTGCCCCTGCTCCACACAGCAACCTCTCCCTACACTGGCAAAACACTGAATGTAAAATGGCGGCCAGATCAGGTTTATTTATAAGGTAGGGGGTATGTCCATGTGCTCAAATGTCTCAATTGGCTGTCCTGTACCACCTGATGGATGTGTCATGGGTCAAAGTTCTTCATAATGTAAAATAATATGGCAGGCGCGAATTTCTCTGCATGTTCGGCGAATCGCAAACACGCAAAGTTCGCTGCAAAACAACCGCCGGGCGTATCGCAAGGCCATCTCTAAATGAGACCCCCACTGATTGTTCAGTAAAAGGTACAAGCACTCTAACCTTTCCCATTTGTTAGCATTTTCAGGGTCTACTGGGTGGTTATACCCTTTACTCCACCTCTGCCAGGAAAGCTCAATTTTATCGATCAGAGAAGGTTCCAGCACCCAGCCCACCACCAATGAAAACTTTTGACAAAAATATATTTTAAACTATTCTTATTTTGTTTCAACTTACATCACCAACCACTGCCAAAGCTGCAAGGGCAGCCAATGATCCCAACATAGCTGCCAGAGTTCTGTGGACAATCTACAAAAAAAATATAATAATAATAATAAATAATAACACTTAGTCCTAAATTCAATGAGTACATTATCACAAGTTTTTGTTGGATAAAGGAAAAAAATATATGACATTACCCATGTCAACAGTAAATAAGTAATAGTAACAGTTATACTGCAAATAACTTTAGTTGGGAGATAAATGGATAATATAGAAAATCAAAGGCGTAGCTATAGGCATGTGCCTTAGGTGTGGATGGACACACTAAAAAGCCCCTCTGCCTTGGCCACATTATTCAATAGAAGATTCAATCTTTGCCCTGGGTAGAGTAAAGCCTAGATGAAACTTAATACATCTTTAAAATTGTATTTAAAAGATTTCCAAACTAGAGTAACATTTTATGAAGCTTGGTCTACAGTATGCATTACTATGGAGGGTAACTGTGTGTGCATTTGCAAATATTGGTCCTCGGCCATATTTGACATTTTTCTAAACCTTCACAGCAAGTAGCTAAAAACTATCTAACAATAATATAACCTATTTAAGTTTAAAATGGATTTTCACCTTTACATACCATTGTTTTGTAGGTCCATAATTCTATGCAGATTAGTTCATATACTTAACAGCATTTAGAGGACAGTTTTTCTGATACAGAACCTCAAGTCCAATTTCATATAGAGGTATGCAAAGAGAATGTATCACCACAATTCTGAGCTACTATCTGAAGTAATACATGAGTAGTACTACACATAAGGAGACCAGATCACCATTTTTTATTCTCCTACTACCCCCCGTTCCTCCTCTTTCAGCACTCAAAGCCGCACTGTAAGGGCTCATGCACACGAACGTATTTTCTTTCCGTGCCTATTCAGGTTTTTTTGTGGATCATATGCGGAACCATTTCACTTCAATGGGTTATTCCGTGCGCATTCCATTTCCGTATGTCCATATTTCCGTTCCGCAAAAAATAGAACATGTCCTATTTTTGTCCGCATTACGGACAAAAATAGAACATGTCCTATTTTTGTCCGCATTACGGACAAGGATAGTACTGTTCTATGAGGGGTCAGCTGTTCCGTTCCGCAAAATATGGAATGCAAACTGATGTCATCCGTATTTTTTGCGGATCCGTTTTTTGCGGACCGCAAAATACATACGGTCATATGCATGAGCCCTAACACACAGTCTAGACTACTGTACTAACACAATGGAGAGGAATGTTGTGCCCATGCTCAGTAGTGCCAACATTGTGTTTTGTGCAGCTTTATACGCCGATAGCAGGGGACTGGGGGCAGTAGATAAAAATGGCAATCTGGACTCTGTTCTACTCATTTATTACAGCAGATAATAGCCCAAGATCGTAGTAACAGATTCCTTTTAAATGGTTTATTGTTCTTCAACAGAATACTTAACACAGCGCCATATACTGAGGACACCATATGCCTTAGCAGAGCATTAACTGAAAAACACTGCCCTTGTCTGACTTGTTAGTTTTACAGATCTTTCGATTTTTTCTTGCATATAATACAAAAACCTCACCCATGTGTTCATCAATATTTAGTTACGTTATAGAAAAAAGTTACTTTTGTGATTGAGTGTCCACATCTTTATAATACCATAATTAACCAATATGTTTTAACCAGTATTAGTGACTAGAAGTCACAAACACACCATTAAATATTTAAAGGGATTCTCTGCTAATTTCCTCTAATTAGCCCATGTTACTAACATAAATCGCTCCCCGGATGCCGCCTATGCACTGGCATGCGCTACAGGCTCTTCTGCCTAGGTCCTCACTGGATGTGGCTGCTTCTTTTCCTGGTCAGCTGCATTATAGTAAATGCAGCCAAACAGGGAAAAAAGCAGCCATATCTGGTCAGTACCTGGGCAGACGAGGCAGAGTGGTGGAACTCCTGCTGATCGGACACTTATCCACTATACCATGGCTAGGGGATAAGCAGTTTTAATGGGACAACAACATTAATGGACACTAATGTTCTGCAAGAAGTCTAACTGGACTATTGTTAGGTCTTACCTCAAATATGATTAACACATAAACACCTGTTAAGACAATGGCTGCAATTGTTACTTGGGTCTCAATGCTTGCACTAAGGTACTGATGAGATACAGATAGTGGGACGAGTTGAGTCTCTTGAAGAAATGCTTGAATGTTTATGGAAATGGTTTCACTGAAAATGAAATATACTAGATTAGTCAGTAGCCATATATAATTTGTTTTAATAATAAAATAAATAAAGCAGTTATTGCTATAGATCTGCCTATTTTCAAAAGTTACTTTCATTACTCCAGCCCCTAAAATTAAAGATGAAGCAATTGGTTGTGAAAATATACACATTCTTTAAGGTAGCATTCCTCAACTCCAGTCCACAGGGCTTACTTTCCAGTCATGTTTTCAGAATTCCCTGGAGCTGAGGAATACTGCTTTAAAGGGGGTTGTCTGGTTTCAGTGTGGATCTACAGATGTCACCACTGTTATTCTGACTGGCTTAACATGTTAACACAACAAAAACACATTAAAGTAATACAACAAATCATGTTAACCCCTTAGTGACCACCAATATGCCTTTTTACTGATGTAAACAAAGGGGGTTTAAGACAGATAGCTGGGGTAATCAATGATTAGCTGTACCCAAAATGGTGCTTCAAAAACTATAAATTGTCCTGCAAAAAATAAGGCCTCAAAGGTATATTGATGAAAAAACAAAAAAAGTTTTGCTATACACATGTTGATTCCGTTTGTGAGTATTGGAACAAAACCAAAAAAGGGAGGAAAAAAAAACAAATTGGACATAATGTCACACCAAACTCCAAAAATGGGCTGGACAAAATTATTGGTACCCTTAACTTAATAGTTGGTTGCACGCCCTTTGGAAAAAAATAACTGAAATCGGTTGCTTCCTATAACCATCAATAAGCTTCTGACACCTCTCACCCAGAATTTTGGACCACTCTTCCTTAGCAAACTGCTCCAGGTCTCTTATTGGAAGGGCGCCTTTTCCCAACAGCAATTTTAAGATCTCTCCATAGGTGTTCAATGAGATTTAGATCTGGACTCATTGCTGGCCACTTCAGAACTCTCCAGCGCTTTGTTGCTATCCATTTCTGGGTGCTTTTTGACACGTTTGGGGTCATTGCCCTGCTGGAAGACCCAAGATCTCAGACGCAAACCCAGCTTTCTGACACTGGGCTCTACAGTGTGACCCAAAATCCGTTGGTAATCCTCAGATTTCACGATGCCTTGCACACATTCAAGGCACCCAGTGCCAGAGGCAGCAAAACAACCCCAAAACATCAATAAACCTCCACCATATTTTACTGTAGGTACGGTGTTCTTTTCTTTGTAGGCCTCATTTGGTTTTCGGTAAACAGTAGAATGATGTGCTTTACCAAAAAGCTCTATCTTGGTCTCATCTTGGCTTACTCAAGTTAATTTTAAGAAAAATACACAAATGTAATAGCACTCGGCAACCAGCATTCTGCCCTGCCTCTAGGCTGGATGAGGCATTGGTGTACATTTTGGCCAAAGCGTAATAAGCCACTCACCACGTCAAGGTCGCCTCTATGGAGTGAATTGAATCCCCCACATTTTTTCTTCAAGTTAATTTTTGCAAAATGTAGTCTTGCTTTTTTAGGTCTCTGTGTCAGCAGTGGGGTCCTCCTGGGTCTCCTGCCATAGCGTTTAATTTTATTTAAATGTTGACGGATAGTTTGCGCTGACACTGATGCTCCCGAGCCTGCAGGACAGCTTGAATATCTTTGGAACTTGTTTGGGGCTGCTGATCCCCCATCTGGACTATCCTGCGTTGACACCTTTCATCAATTTTTCTCTTCCATCCATGCCCAGGGAGATTAGCTAGAGTGCCATGGGTTGCAAACTTCTTGATAATGTTGCACACTGTGGACAAAGGCAAATCTAGATCTCTGGAGATGGACTTGTAACCTTGAGATTGTTGATATTTTTCCACAATTCTGGTTCTCAAGTCCTCAGACAGTTCTCTTCATCTCTTTCTGTTGTCCATGCTTAGTGGGGCACACACACAGAGACACAATGCAAAGCCTAAGTGAACTTATCTTCTTTTTATTTGCTTTAATGTGTGATTTTTATATTGCCCACACCTGTTACTTCCCCCAGATGAGTTTAAAGATGCATCAAATGCTTGAAACAATCTTATTTATCCACAATTTTGAAAGGGTGCCAATCATTTTGTCCAGCCCATTTTGGAGTTTGGTGTGACATTATGTCCAATTTGCTTTTTTTCCTCCCTTTTTTGGTTTTGTTCCAATACACACAAAGGGAATAAACATGTGTATAGAAAAACATGTGTTACTGCAATACTTTTCTGTGAGAAATGCTTCATTTTCTTTCAGGGGTGCCAACATTTATGGCCATGACTGTAAAAGTATAAGTTCACACAGAATAAACTAATTTATATTAAAAAGGATAAATTAGAATATACAAGCTGGGCCCTCACAATTATATCTAACAGCCACAGGGCTATACACTATGTGTGTCACTTTAGCCACTAAGATGGAAGGCCTTGTAGTCAGAGTTAGTAAACCTATTCTAGTTATTAGAAGTTGCCTACCACTCGATAAAACAGATACAGATACTGTAACATAAACGCAAAGTTTTGACACTCAATGTTAATTGTGTAATATAATTGTATTTTAAACTTCTTAAAAATATGGCAGTAACACCCTTTGCTGACCCAAGTTTAGTTGAGTAAAATCACAAAAAAGTTTATAGCCATGGGCCCCACCTCCAATGCAAAACCCAGAATAGCAAATTATAATCCACCCCCGAACCCACTTTCAATGTAACATTTATAAAAACTGTCAGTTTATCCAGCCAAAATTCTGTGAAGGCTGTACAGGGAGTGCTACCATGCTGGCCAGTCAAACCTTGGTTGGTTGACCCATTAGTGAGGCTGAAAGAGGATCAATCCTAGAAAATTCACCTCTCAAAGAGAATGTTAGACCACAGTTTCCTGTAATGGTGTATATATTTATTTTTTCATCAAATTTTTAAAATAATTAATAACTTCTTTAAGTAGTAAAAATCCTGAAACTTACCTGTTTAATATTTCAAATGTTTTTTGTTTTATAATATGTTCCTTACGCCTTGAATTCAGAGCCAGTGTCCAGTTGTGTATCACCTGTAAAATATTGAATCACTTATGCCAAGACGAAAACTGAACTGCTCATCTAATCCTAGTCAAATCCATTCTTTAAGGCCCTTTGCAGAAGAATGATATTTCTGTCTGTGCGATCTCTGCTCCACCACCACCTAAACTCTACACTGAACCATTATAGTCAATGGGTAATATTCACATGAGCAATTTTTCGCACAGACCATTCGTTTGTGCCAGGAAGTTCACAGCATGTCCCATCATTTTCCAATTTCCCTGCAAGACTTACTGAAGTAAACGCATCTGACAAAAATTGACCAAACAAGTCCATCGGAAAACTCATCCATGCCCATCATCCAGCACGTCTGCAATCTTCCATCGTTAAGGTAGCATTATAGATCATATAATATATAACTTAGCATTATTCTATAAAAGTTACAGAATCCCATGTTACATTTGCCTACCACTCGATAAAACCTAGAGGCTTCTACTTCCATGTGCATTGTAGCCATTCAGTACAAATGACCCTGGTCCTGACCACTTTTAAAGAACAGATACTACATGTGACCTTAGCCAAAAGGCGGAGACGCTTTAGATGGGGCCTGTATTGCCACACATGGAATCATATACAGCCAAAAGGTACATGTGTTACCATAGGTCACATCATACAGAACCATATTATGGGGCCCTCTTGATGATATAGGAAAATACCTGTTGTAATACATGGTCTGATGGATCAAGCCATAATACTTTATCAGATTCATAGATCTGACTGTAAAACAAAAATACTTTGCATGCCTTCATATGAAATATGAAGCATATAAAAAAAGGTACCATATGGTTACATGGAGTGTGTAGTTACTAACTTCACACAACTTTGCATAAATCAACCTTACAAGTGACTATAAGAAACTTTGTAAACTAATATATATTACAAAAAAATGCTTTGATCTCCTCTTATCACATTTTATTCTCTCTTTTTATAAATTAATGTTCAATCTGAATGCAGTCTGTTGAATTCATCTTGTGAGACCAAGTCAACTCATTGTGAAGGATCAAATTATTGTTGTTTTATGGAGAGATGAGAACTCTCTTCAGTAATTTTGTATAATGTCTTATATGGTGCTTGAGTAGATTCTGCTCCCCAATATGTATGGGAGACATCATAGCAGCTAGTCTTCACCCATTGACTGAGTGTGAACTGAGAATTCCCGTAAATGCAAATGTAGGTACTGTACATTTTGTTTAAATTAAATTAAGTGCTAGCACTGACCATAACATAACATTTGTGTTAGGACATTTTACAAAGACTGAGGTCCAATGTGTATGGTTTTGCATACTGAAATTTAGAGGGAGCATTTACATTGCCAAACACAGTTACCAACCTGTGTAGGTCGACGTCTCCTTGAAAAGGGGTCATCAAGTTGCACAATTTGAATAAGAATATATTCATCATCACGTTGATCAATCAAATCTCCAGCAAATGGACCATCAACTTCTAGTTTTAGAAGTGCAGAGTCACGAAAGTCTGTAAGATTTGCAGCTTGTAGGGAATTGTTAAGGGCATATGGTTTATAGATCAGACATTAGGGCATACTGTTGTGCAGACATTGAGGGGTGCAGGGAGAGCATAAATCATTGCAGAAAACACTGAAGAATGAATAGAGTGCATTACATTTTTCTAGAAGCTTAGGGTACTTTTACACTAGTGTTATTCTTTTCCAGCATAGAGTTCCGTCCTAGGGGCTCAATACCAGAAAAGAACTGATCAGTTTTATCCTAATGCATTCTGAATGGAGAGCAATCCGTTCAGGATGCATCAGGATGTCTTCAGTTCAGTCTTTTTGCCTGCTGCGGTTTTATCTCCGTCCAAAACTCCAGAACACTTGCCGGATTCTGCATTTTTTCCCATTGAAATGGCCCAGAGTGTTCCTGCAAAACGGATCCGGCATTGCGGTCTACGCGTGCTCAGACAGCAAAAAATTTTACAAATAAATAAATGCCGGCATTTCAATGAGTTTGTCATACAGATCAGGATCCTGATCCGTCTGAAATGCCATCAGTTTGCATATGTTTTGACTGATTTGGCAGGCAGTTCCGGCGACGGAGCGGCCTGCTGGAATCCTCTGCCACAAGTGTGAAAGTACCCTTACTTCTAAATAATAAACTACAATACATACTTGACTTATCAAAGTGCAAGGGTTTGAGGAAAGAAACTGATGCAAGTTAGGCTTTATTCACGCTGCCAGTGTTCGGTCAGTGATTTCCATCAGTGATTGTGAGCCAAAACCAGCTGCAGGTCTCAACACAGAACTGGTGCAGATCTTTCACTGATACCTTAGGGACTTATGCACAGGACCATTCTGTTTTTTGCGGTCCGCAAAACACGGAAGCCGCCCGTGTGCCTTCCGCAATTTGTGGAATGGAAAACAGACAAGAATAGGACATGTTCTATTTTTTTTGCGGGGCCACGGAATGGAGCAACTGATGCGGACAGCACACGGAGTGCTGTACGCATCTTTTGCGGCCCAACTGAAGTGAATGGGTCCGCATCCGAGCCGCAAAAACTGCGGCTCGGATGCGGACCAGAACAACAGTCGTGTGCATGAGGCCTAGCTCTGGGGCAATTCACTGATCAAACACAGACATGTGAATAAGGCCTTAGTAGTATAGATTAATACATTGGCAGCCAATAGATATTGTTTTAGCAAAAACATTATTAGATTTTGTATAGATTGGGCATATTCGAAATCTCCCCTCTTTTGTCTAGGTAATTGTCCTGAAATAAATATTTATATGACCTATGCATAGGGCAAGGAGATGTTAATGTAGAAAACAGTCTTCTGCCTCTTATGTGTGGCCAACAGCTTTTCTCCTGCTTCAGTGCGCTCACTACCCCCTACCCCTTGGATTGCCACAAAACAAAAAAGAACGTCAGGTCAGGAATGTGCACTGCAGTTCAATTAATGTCTATGGGAGTTCCAGAGATATCATGGCACTGTACTTGGCAATCACCAGAACTCCTATATGAATGGAGAGGCAGTTCACATGCCAGAAATGCCGCTCTGTTCATTCTGGCAGCACTTTAAGGGGTATGGGTTACCCATTCTCAGGATCATTAGTGGTCCCGGTGGTAGGACTCCCACTGATCTAATAGTTATCCCCTATTCTGTGATTGGGGATAATGTTTAACAATCAGACTACCCCCTTCGCAAGAAGGATTATTGCTGTGGATGGGCTAAGTGTAGTGTGCACAGCAGGCCCATAGACTCTATGCACTTCTGCTTTTGCTTTGCCTATGCACCTACGCTCATCCTACCTAAGGTCTGCAGGAGGTAGGGGCAGCGCAGCCTACTACAGAGCCTAGCTTTGATGACATCAGTGCACATGCGTCCTCAAAGGCCAAAGGCAGGTATAGGCCTATGGCTGCCACAGGCCTTGAAAATCCAGAGCACAGTGCATGCATCCTCCCAGGGCCATTTAGTGAATTATTCACTGAATGGGCCTGGAAGGTTGCATAATAGCCAGTTTAACAGTGCACGGGTTGACCTAAAGTTACAGTATTCTAACAATTACCTGTATTGTCATCTGAACTGTGGGGAGCCTACAGATGCAACATGTGTCTCAAGCAACCCAGATCCTGGAGACCATTCCTGCTATCTCAAGACACCTCCTGTCCCACCAGAGGCTTTCACAGTTTGCTTCACCTAGGAAAATATTTTCCTGTGCATATTGATGCAGATGCATGAATTACCAGTGTGTGGGATCACACGTGTAATTTGCAAAAAAACAGGATGACTCCAATAGCTTCCCACAGTAGTTGTTAACCTAGGGCCTAAATGGAGAATCACATGCATATATACAGACTGCTCTGAAAGATTTAACACAACCAATGCAAGCATTTGTCATTAAGAAGAGTTATTTTCCTAAATACTTACAAACATTAATGCCTACTGTGCCCAAAATCTTTTTCATTTGTGAAGATATTTAAAGGAATATTAATGCCACTGAGCTTCTATACTTGGAAATATATAGCTCACACATACACTAAAAAGGCACCCAGCAGTTCTATTGACTCCGGATTGTAAAGAGCGCTAGATTATAAGCCTTTGCTCACTTATAAGCATTTGCTTCCTTTGTGGAACTCAGATGAAAAATCATCAATAAATACATTTAAAATAGAAGTCCTGGCAAGAAAAGACTGAATTATATATGATTAAAAACAATCTCACCCTGAGATATGCCATTAACGTATTCTTCGCTAAGAACAAAGCATTCTTTCACTGCAAGATTTCATTTACATATGTGACTGGGTCTATAATGTTCATAGTATAACAAGGTGCGATTCTAGAGAATAAAAATGTATATAGCTATGACAGAAAACAATTATATGTATAGGGAAAAAACTATTACTATAATCTCATACTAAAGCGAAGAAAACCCAGGTGGCTGTCTATTTGATACATGGCCAGGGTTATTCTTTGCAGTGTCTTTATGCACTCTCTGACTAGGAGTAGGTTTACACAGACTTTTTTGGACAGAGACAACTGAATTTGATATTAAATTTATGGGTATGGGGCAGTGTTGGACTGGGGTTCCTTGGTCCCACCAGAGGAATCCAGGGTTTATTCTCAGGGTCCCAAGCTCTGTACCATCAATAAAGTCTAATAGGTTTTGAATCGAAGAAATAGATCTTAGTGGCAAGTGAATAGCTCCTGGACCTTTGGGGCATACTATGGCTTCTGAGACTGGGCCAACTGGAGGATCCTCTGGTACTTGGGTCGGCCAGTCAGCCCCTGGTATTGACTGGAGATGAGCTAATCAATTTCTACAAGTCAACATGTCTTATCAACAGGAATTCGTCATTTATGAATGACTGTCCCCTTGGCTGAAAAAACTGCCTCCTGCCGCACGCACAGTGATTGCTCTGGAAGCAAAGCCACTGAACTTGTGCCACTTCTTGAAGCAGTGGTTCACACACAAGAATGTCAGGGCAAGGGGAGATGTCTGACTGACAATCAAGCAACAAGGAGGAGCTTTTTTAGCCAAGTGGACAACCCCTCACAGGCGAGGAACTGCTGCTGATGAGACAAATATTCATTTATCTCTATTAATGAACTTAGCCTTGAGGAAAGAAGGGAAAGGGGGGGGGGGGAAGTGTTCTCTATAAAAAGCTAAAAACAAGGAAAAGGGGACACTGTTTAGCTGGGGGTAAGATCAGGAACAATATCAGGAAATATTGTACTGAAAGACTGGTTGGAGCTTGGAACAAACTTCCAGCAGATGTGGTTGGGAAATCTACAGTAAGTGAATTGAAACAGGTCTGGGATAAACCCGTATGTATCCCAAGTAAGAAATAATATAATGGCAGACTAGATGGACTAGGTAGGAGGTCTTTGCCTGCTGCCAATCTTCTATGTTTTTTATGTTTCATGTGGACATGAATCAATATGGTTAAGATCTCACTGTGAGCTATGGAACGCATGTTCTTGTAGCAACTCTTTGCTGGTCCCAATTGTAGACTTACAGAGGACCTATAGCTTCTTTCATTCCCACGCAAATTCACAGTTGACGCTGCACAGTGAAGTGATCAATATCACATTAAAAAAAAGAAAAAGAATGGGTGCATGCCTCCAGGGAGACAGAATCCAAATCCTTACCAGTCCATAACAGACGTGCCTTTTGTTACTTTCATTCCCCATATGACAACAATTCTGGAGCATGTATTCTTATGACCATTTCATACCTTTACTATTCTTGCTAGAAGTTATAAATTAATTGCTAGCAGTTTGCAATGAAGGTCCAGCTGCGTGTCACCAGTTAAGGGCATGTTCCTGCACAGTCTGACACTGGCGGCACTGACTAGATACTGTCAGGCTGTGCAGGGACACCTCCCCACATCCCAACTGCAAACAAGCACCTGGACCTTCATTATTGCAAACTGCTAGCTATTCATAAATCCTAGCAGGAAAAAAAGGCATGACAATATAGAGAGTCATAAGAATAGATGCTCAAGAATTGTGTTAGTTTCTATAGTAGTTTTTATAACAGATATGTCTTTAAAGGGGTTTTCAGAGTACACATTTTTGTGGGGTAAACTGTAAAAAAAAAAATTAAAATCAGATCCAATGCCCCCAGGCTCTCCTCTCCACTGGGCTGTAATCGTGACGTACCTATTCAGGTAGTGTAGAGGTGGCACTGGATAAGAAAGGAGAGTTTACATTTTTGTTATTAAACCAAAAAATAATAGACCGGAATGTCTGAAATGGGTCATTCACCTTAGATAACTATTGGCTGAATGCTAATTTGGCCAATATCTATTAATCCATACTTCCTCATACACAGAGGTGGACAATACCATATATACAACCTATGCAGATCCACAGGGATCCATGAAGGTATAGGAGCTCACTGCCACACTAAAATAACTTTCTTATTATGCATTTGCATTTAAGGGACTGAGCTAAAAAAAAAAAATTTTTGCAATTACTGGTGAATTGAGAAAGACAAATCAGCTCTCCGTAAAGGGCTATTAAAGAGAAAGCGGACGTGGTACAATTTTTGCACATAGTCCTCTGCAGTCTGTGTCCATCAGTGACCATATATGTAAGCTTTGCCAAGCATGCACATGTTCTCAATGGAAAGAAGGGAGGCTTGTTCATATCTGCATTGGAAGCTCCGTTCAGAGCCTTAGCCGCACAAGCGATCTGTTTGGCCTCGTTTGAGTCAGTTATGCGCTGTGTCCAGCACTTATGTTCTTTTTTATTTTCTACTCCTGCAGCAGAGAAGAACAAAAGAAACTCATCCTCATCCTTCTCCAACATCTGCTGATGGGGAGAGCTGGTAGGCCCCATAATTATTAGATGGGCAGCCGGACGTTTGCTTGACTTAACAAAATGGTCAGACTATATAGCACTGTCAAGTGACTAAAAAAATAGTATTATATGAAACTAGCTGGAATCTAACATTTTATGCTGCAAGGTTAGAAATTCAACTACAAAAAAGGTGTTTTCAAATGGCAAGAAGCAAGCGGTGTGAAAAAGGTTTTTTGTTTAACAATTTAATTGTGATAAATGTAGCGGTGTCATACTGCGTGTAGCCGAATTTCTAAACTTAGAAGCAAATTAGCAAGTATGGGATGAGAGGGATGTCTACAGTTTGTCAGCATAATGAAAGAGGAAAGAGATTCAAATTGTAGTCAGAGTGCAATCTTCTATTATTTGTACTAGTATCTTATAATCCTGCCTTAATAAGGAAATGGGTAAGGAGAAGGTCTCAGACTCCAGATGAATAGAATGTAAATTATTCAAGCGTATCTAGGTACAGCTGAATTAACTACAGCAAGGAATAAATATGTCAGAATGGACTGAGACCTTGGTGAAGACCAATCTACTATAGCAGGGATCAGCAACCTTTGGCTCTCCAGCTGCTGTGAAACCACAAGTCCCAGCATGCAACATGCTTGGCTGTTGCTCTAACTCCCATAGAAGTGAATGGAGCATTCTGGGACGTGTAGTTTCAGAACAGATGGACTGACGGCAGTTGCTGATCCCTGCACTATAGAGTAGTATGATCAAATGTGAGAATTTTTACAACGTCTTTATTTAGGTTTTCAACTAAGCTGGAAAACACAATCAAGTATTTATGTTGATCCTTTACAGATTAAGGGCTCATGCGCACGAACGTTTTTTTGCGTTCATTATACTGGCAGTTTATTTATTTAAGTATGCGTTACTTATACTGAACCATTAATTTGAATGGGTCAGCAAAAAAAAACTGAGTGTCTCTGTGTCCGTATTTCCATTTTTCTGTTCAAAGATAGAACATGTCCTTTCATTGCCCGCAAATCACGTTCCGAGGCTCCTTTCAAGTCAATGGGTCCGCAAAAAAAAAATGGAAAAAACGGATCAGTTAAAAATGGCCCGCAAACACTGAAAAAGCCATACAGCCATGTACATGAGCCCTAAAGGGCTTGTGCAGCAAGTAATATTGATGACCTATCCTCAGGATAGGTCATCAATATCTTATCGGTGGGGGTCCATTCTTATGGCCATCCTGCAATCCAGCAGCATGGCTGTGCTGTACACTATACAAAAAAGTACCAGCTGCTTTTTTCTTATAGTGTGCAAGCACAACCACCACTGATGGATTACAGGGTAGTTGTAACCATGGAAACGAGCAGTGTATAATGTAATAGAAAAGTGAACCAATCCAGTAAAATAAGCAATATGGACAATCAAAATACATTAGAAAGTGGCTTGTATTAACTTTCTCTACATGATAAATGCCACTTGCAGAAGTTAGACAGCCCTTTAAGACCGCCCCCGGTCAACTATCAGTGACTTAGAGCTAGGTACATATTAGTGATGAGCGGGAGGTGCCATATTCGATTTTGCGATATTTCGCGAATATTCGTGCTATATTCGTCGAAATCAAAAATTCGCAATTATTCCAATTATCGCGAAATTATTTTTTCGCATATTGCGAATATTTATCTTGATAGTATAAGGCAACGTTCATATGCTAATGACTATGGCTAGGCTAATATGTGTATTTTACGAAATTTCGTAATATTGCTCTAACTTCGTCTCTTAGAATATTACGAATATTCTAAGAGACGAAGTTAGAGCAATATTCCGAAATTTCTAAAAGACGAAGTTAGAGCAATATTAAGAACATTTGAAAAAGTCGAAATTGCGATGCGACTAATATAACACGAAATATTCGCATGAAGATTTCAACTTGGCACTGCTATACTCCATATTCTAGCCTAATATGGAATATAGCAGTGCTAACTTAGCACAGCTATATTCCATATTAGGCTAGAATATGGAGTATAGCAGTGCTAAGTTGAAATCTTCATGCAAATATTTCATGTTATATTAGTCGCATCGCAATTGCGACTATTGCGAAATTTCGTAAAATACACATATAGATTAGGTTGTAATTTAGCTAATATGGAATATAGCAGTAAGTTGAAAACGCCACTGACTGGAGCAGCCAGGAAGCCAGGAATCCAAAGGACAGGTAAGAACAACTTTAGGGAAGTGGGAAAGAAAAAAATATAATAAAAAAAAAAAAGAAAAAAAAACGAATATTCGATTTCGCGAATATATAGAACAATATTCTAAATATTCGCGAAATCTCAAAAATGCGATATTTCGAGAAAAAAATTCGCAATTCGAATATTCGCGCTCAACACTAGTACATATCAGGGGCGTAGCTAAAAGCTCATGGGCCCTGGTGCAAGAGTTCTGCTTGGGCCCCCGTCCCTCAGTGCTTGTTGGCAAGGGGCAGGGGAGAACATATCCTTCCTGCTGCCTGAGGCAAACATTGAAAGGGCACCCCCTCATGCCAAATTCTTAACCTAACCCCTTCCCTCCAGTCAGAGGTGTAACTTGACCAGCATGCACTTTCTATAATGCCAGTGTCTTAGGGCCCCCTCGGGCTCCTGGGCCCGGTAGCGACTGCTACCTCTGCACCCCCTATAGCTACGCCCTTGGTACATATGTATACAGACTTAGGCCCCATGACCATGAACAAATTTTCAGTTTGCCTTTTTACGGATCAAATGTGGACCCATTCATTTCTATGGGTCCATAAAAAAATGTGGACAGCACACGAATGTTATATGTCTGCTGTCCGCATCCATTTATCATGTAGAGAAAGTTACTACAAGGCACTTACTAATGTATTGTGATTGTCCATATTGCCTCTTAGCTGGCTTGGATTTATTTTTCAATCACATTGTACACTACTCGTTACCATAGTTACAACCACCCTGCAATCCATCAGTGGTTGTCATGCTTGCACACTATGGAAAAAAATGCCGGCCTCTCTGGTGGCCGGGACCATGAGAGCTCACGTAAGCTGGTACTTTTTTCTATAGTGTACAAGCACAGCCATGTTGTTGGACTGCAGGTTGGTCATAACTAAAGATGAGCGAATCGACTTTGGATCAAACATCCGAAGTCGATTCGCATAAAACTTTGTTTCAATACTGTACGGAGCAAGCGCTTCGTACAGTATTAGAATGTATTGGCTCCGATTAACAGTTCGGGAAATGTTTTTTTTACAGTATAAATCAATTTATGAATCTGCTATGCAAAGTCTTGGGAGACTTCGCAAAGTAATAACTTCGCCTCATCAGAGCCAATACATTCTAAAACTGTACAGAGCGCTTGCTCCGTACAGTACTGAAACAAAGTTTTATGTGAATCAACTTTGGATGTTTCATCCGAAGTCAATTTGCTCATCCCTAGTCTTAACCATGGAAACTTTCTCAGCATAATAAATGCTATTTGCTGAAGTGGCAAAACCCCTTTAAATTCACTTGAATTAGAATGCAGTGTAATATTGAAGTGGAAATCTCTCAGATTAACTTCCTACCCACCTTTAAAAAGAAAATATTTCAGAAAATTACAAGTGAATGTATATTTTATGGATCAATAAAGGCTTTATTTTCCTTCAATATGTTGCAGTAGGACAGGAGAGCTCCAACCCAAAATAACTGATCTAGCAAAGGGATAAGGGACAGGTACACATTTGTGCATGGAGTACCCACTTTTTGTCCTTATCACTTACAGGAGCTTGAGTTCCTTCACGACCATGCTGCTCTTCCCCTCTTCCTGGCTCTGTCATAAGTTTTTCATAAGGCATCAGCTTTTCGAACTGTTTGACACTCAAGTGGTTATATAGTTACATAGTTAATAGGTTAAAAATGAAAAGACACAAGTCAATTAAGGCTACTTTCACACCTGCGTTTAGGTCGGATCCGTTTTTTTTTTTTTTTGTTCATGATAATGCAAACGGATCCGTTTTGACTTTACATTGAAAGTCAATGGGAGACGGATCCGTTTGAAAATTGAGCCATACTGTGTCAACTTCAAACGGATCCGTCCCCATTGACTTACATTGTAAGTCTGGACGGATCCGTTTGCCTCCGCACGGCCAGGCGGACACCTGAACGCTGCAAGCTGCGTTCAGGTGTCCGCCTGCTGAGCGGAGCGGAGGACAAACGGTGCCAAACTGATGCATTCTGAGCGGATCCGTGTCCATTCAGAATGCATTAGGGCTGGACGGATCCGTTCGGGGCCGCTTGTGAGACCCTTCAAACGGAACTCACAAGCGGAGCCCCGAACGCTAGTGTGAAAGTAGCCTTAGTTTGACCTATAATCCAAAACCCATATGAGGCAGATGCCAATTATTTCATGTTCTAACTAGTGTTGGTCGAGCACCAAAGTGCTCAGGTGCTTGAGTTGAACACCTTGGGATGCTCGGGTGCTCTACCGAGCACAATGGAAGTCAATGGGAGAACCCGAGCATTAAACCAGGCACCCCCTGTCTGGTTCATAGGAAAAGGTCAGAAATTAATGGAAACACCACTCAAATGGTTTGGGAACAGCATGGAGAGGATGTCTGGATGCATCTTGGACTCCCAGGTCGCTGCTGGGAACGATGTTGTCCGAATAGTACGCCACTTTTACAGACTGACAATAATACGCACAAAACCGAAGATAAAATCGATTTCAGAGAAAAAAAAATGTAGGAAACATTCTTTCCTGTATATTTGCTTGTATATAAAGTGAAAGTGCTGCCAAAAATTACAAGGAAAAGGCACTCCGATACAACCTGTATATCACATAAAGGAGGGCCTCATTCACATTGTAGTACAATTGTTCAGGTGGTGGGACTCCTACACTCAAAGCCTGTGCACTAAGCGAAACTGCTGCCAAAAATTACAAGGAACCGGCACTACAATATACCCTTTATTACTCATAAAGGAGGGCATCATACACACCCTCTATAAATGATGGCCTGCTGGTGACCCTCAAAAACTATTGGACCTGCTGATCTGACCATCTAAAACATTAGGGGCGAGGGCCTGCTGCTGAGCCGACCTAGAAACATAGAAAGTGTCAGCAGATAAGAACCATTTGGCCCATCTAGTCTGCCCAATATACTGAATACTATGAATAGCCCCTGGCCCTATCTTATATAAAGGATGGCCTTATGCCTATCCCTTAAACTCCTTTACTGTATTTGCAGCTACCACTTCTGTAGGAAGGCTATTCCATGCATCCACTACTCTCTCAGTAAAGTAATACTTCCTGGTATTACTTTAAACCTTTGCTCCTCTAATTTAAAACTAATGTCCTCTTGTAGCAGTTTTTCTTCTTTTAAATATTCTCATCTTTTACAGTGTTGATTCCCTTTATGTATTTAAAAGTTTCTATCATATCCCCTCTGTCTCGTCTTTCTTCCAAGCTATACATGTTAAGGTTTTTTAACCTTTCCTAGTAAGTTTTATCCTGCAATCCATGTACTAGTTTAGTAGCTCTTCTCTGAACTCTCTCCAAAGTATCAATATTCTTCTGGAGATATGGTCTCTAGTACTGCGCACAATACTCCAAATGAGGTCTCACTAGTGCTCTGTAGAGCGGCATGAGCACCTCCCTCTTTCTGACCCTCTAAAAAACATTAGCGATGAGTGCCTGCTGCGGATCTGATCTTCTAAAACATTAGGGGTGAGGGCCTGCTGCTGAGCTGACCATCTAAAACATTAGGGGCGAGGGCCTGCTGCTGAGCTAGTTGAGTTGGTTGGGTGGCTCACTCAGTCTTCCGCTTCTGCACCCTTCTCATCCTCTGTATCTACACCCTCCTCACTTTCTGTTGTGTGCACCCCCAAAGACACCACCACCATAGCCCCTCCACTAGAGTCAAAGGAATTATTTTCCACTCCCAGATCTTAACGATGCGCAGCCATTCTTGGCATTGGATAAAGAAGAGGTAGCAACGGCCGCCACCCAGCGGTCTGACGACAATACCTAGATCAGCCCAAGGAGGGTGGTACTCGCTGTTGCTGCCTACTCCGAGATCTCTGTCAGTGGTGGTGAAGGTGACGACGATGACGTGTCAATGGACGTCACATGGGTGCCAACAAGAGAGGAAGAGGAGGGAAGTTCAGAGGGAGAGACGGAGCAGCAGATAGGGAGGAAAAGCAGGCATAATTTGCAGTGCACAGGAGGCAAAAAGCAGACTGCAAATGTATCTGGAACGAGCCATCCATCATGCACTGTCACATCTTGCGCTACCAGGATGCCGGCACCTGGCTCTGCAGTGTGGGCTTTTTTTTAACGTGTCAGCTGCTGACAATAGTTTTGCCGTCTGCAGCCTGTCCTGTCAACGCATAAGTCATGGTAAGCCCAACAGTCACCTAGGGATGACCGCCTTAAGAAGGCACCTGACCTCCCATCACCGAGCCCAGTGGGAGCAAAGCAGTCAGAACCCACAAAGCCACACTCCCGATGCTCCACGTCCTGCCTCTTCTACCCTCTCCTCCCATTTGTCCTCCAATCTACCTTCCACCATGAAGTCGTCGTATTCATCTGGCAGAAGGCAGGCTTCCGTGGCCCAAATGTTGGAGTGTAAAAAGTTGATGACGCCGGATAACCCTCTTGCCCAACGGCTGACCGCTGGCTTGCTGGAACTGCTAGCCCGCCAACTACTGCTATATAAAAACTTGTGGACTCTGAGGCCTTTAGAAACTTTGTGGCCATTGGCACACCACAATGGAAAGTCCACGGAAGGAAATTTCTCCCAGAATGGCATCCCAGAGCTATATGGCCACGTTCAGCGGCAATTGAATATCTCTCTGGCACACAGTGTCGGTGCCAAGATGCATCTGACCACAAACACATGGTCTAGCAAACACGGGCAGGGAAGGTACATTATTTACTGCCCAATGGGTGAACCTTCTGACAGCCGTCAAGCATGTAACCCGTGGCACCCGTGTGAATTTGGTGTTACCGCCATGGATTGCATGCAGGCCTGCCTCTTTTCCTCCTCCTACTCCATCCTCAGTCTCCTTCTCAGCTGACTCCTCCTTTTCCACTGCTACCGCCTCTTTCGCTGCACCCCCCAAGCTCCCAAGAACCTATTCGACGTGCCAGGTGAGAGGTTGCCATGCTGTGCTGTGCTGTGGCTGTTGTGCCTGGAAGCCATCAAGCTTCCAGGCGACAACGGTGCCAATCTGCTGAGCGCGCTGAAACAGTACAAAATGACACGTGCCATGCATGGCACACGTACTGAACTTAGTCATGTAGCAATTCGTTGTGGTAGGCCAGGAAAATCTCTGGCCATTTTAGAAGATCTTACAGGTCCATGGCTCGCCTTGCTGATGTTCAGCGGCGACACCACCTGCCCGTCAGACATCCGATTTGTGACAGCCCAACACGCAGGAACTCCACCTTCTATATGCTTGATAGGCTGGTCCAGCAGCAACTGTACAAACTCTGCAGCAGAAGTAGTTCTAAGGAAATTGGCTTCTTTTCACCGCGCCAGTGGCTGCTTACGGGCGACGCATGCAGTCTTCTGCGGCCATTTTATGAGATCACCAAACTGGTCAGTTGCAGCCAGGGCACCATCAGTGACATCGTACCTTACACCTTCTTTCTGGAGCGTGCATTGAATCGTGTCATTGATCAAGCAGTCGAGGAGCAGGAGCTGGAAGATTAGGAAGTCGCAATGCTGAATGAATTCCCAGGGGGGCTACTCCATCTGAGACAAGTCAGCAGGAGTGTGAAGAGGAGTCAAAGGAGGATAGTGGCTGGGGGGGGGGGAGGAGGAGCAAGAAGAGCAGGCTTTGAGGGGAACTTTAAACTTTTCGGGGATCCCTGTTGTTGTCCGTGGCTGGGGGAAGGAGACCAAGGATGACATTCTCCTGGGCGATTAGCAGGAGCCAGGGCGCTCCACCGCTTCAAATTTAGTGCAAATGGGGGCCTTCATGCTTCAGTGTTTGAAGAGGGTCCCCCGTATAAAAAGCATAAAGGTCGAGGACCAGTACTGGGTGGCAATGTACTTAGACCCCCGATACAAACACAAAATGGCAGACATGTTACCAGCATCATAGAAGGCTGTCATAATGCAGCATTTCCAGGCCTTGCTGCGAGAGATTCTGCATTCTGCTGTTGCAGGCGCTTGCAATGGAATTTCCACCTACAGTGAAACAGGTGCAGGTACCCATCCTACCGTGCCTGCATGAAGAAGGCGGTTTGAAGATGTGTTGGTTACTTCGGATACGAGATCATTCTTGCAGCCAACACATCGACAGCCGCCCTCCGGATCCACCCTCAGGGAATGCCTAGACCAACAGGTGTCCGACTACATCAGGTTAACGGCTGATGTGCAAGCTCTGAGAAGTGAGTAACCCCTGGACTACTCTGTGTGCATCCTTGACCTGTGGCACAATTTGCCATGGAACTCTTGGCTTGCCCCTCATCAAGTGTCCTGTTCGAAAGGACTTTCAGCGCAGCAGGGGGGGATCGTGACCAATAAGCGCACTCGCCTAGCTCACGACAGTGTGGACTACCTCACATTTCTAAAAATGAATGAGGCATGGATCTCGGAGGAATTCAACACCTGTGACGACGACAACGTATAATTGAATTTCCTTATGCCAGTCCACACATATCCGCCCTCACCCAGAACAAAGAATGGTCCTTGTCTGATGTGTACAGTATATAGCGGCATAAAAAGCCTTTTCTGTCAGGTGAATGCCTAATTTTTTGGGCCTCTACTCCAGTGGCCTACAGTAAAAATATTTAGCCGGTGACCACCTAATGTACAGGCTCCTGACCCAGAGGAGGACATCAGTGACGTGCAGACAGTACTCGATGATGTAGCTGATCGCACTTGGGAGCCGGGTGAATTAGGGGCTTCATCATCATCGGGAGTAGAGGGTGGCAGCTTTCCCGTGAGGAGCCAGCATGCCGCTAGTGTGGTTGGGAATCAGCAGGGTGGAAGCAGTGTGAGGTCGGGAGCCAAACGTGCCAGAGGTAGACCACACGCTTCGCAGGAGTCTACCTGCCCAGAAAGTAGTGGTGCAGGGGTTCACGGAAGCAGCAGCGGTAGCAGTCAGTCAGTGCGGAGTGTTGGGGGTAAAAATCATCTACTCGGTGGGGTGTCAGTTTTTTTGTTAAGCCGGAGGAGGTGAACATGGCCATTTATAAAATCTGTGGGCAGAAGGTGAAGCTTGGCCAGGGTGCCAATGTTGGCGCTACGGCCCTGCGTCAACATATGCAGCGTTACCATAAAGTGGCGATAGAGATGTGTGAATATCCTCTATATTTTGTATCTCAAGGACTGTGTAACTAGATGATTTTTAAGTAGCTGCTGTAAGCTGATTGTTTCTTCTCAAGTGCCTCCCCTCCCCCCTTTGCTAGCCAAGCGGTCTGTTTATGCAAACACTGAAGAGAGAAGGGGGGCTCGCAGCTGCGGGCAGTGCTCGTCCTCTCCTCTGCCTACAGATGTGTCAAGAGTGATGTATGGACTGTAGAAGAATGATTGAGCCAATTACTTAGATGAAATATATATATATATATATATATATATATATATATATATATATATATATATATATATATATATATAATACACTGCTCAAAAAAATAAAGGGAACACTTAAACAACACAATGTAACTCCAAGTCTATCACACTTCTGTGAAATCAAACTGTCCACTTAGGAAGCAACACTGAGTGACAATCAATTTCACATGCTGTTGTGCAAATGGGATAGACAACAGGTGGAAATTATAGGCAATTAGCAAGACACCCCCAATAAAGGAGTGGTTCTGCAGGTGGTGACCACAGACCACTTCTCAGTTCCTATTCTTCCTGGCTGATGTTTTGGTCACTTTTGAATGCTGGTGGTGCTTTCACTCTAGTGGTAGCATGAGACAGAGTCTACAACCCAGCATGACCGGTTTGGCATTGGGCCAGTAATGGTGTGGGGTGGCATTTCTTTGGAGGGCCGCACAGCCCTCCATGTGCTCGCCAAAGGTAGCCTGACTGCCATTAGGTACCGAGATGAGATCCTCAGACCCCTTGTGAGACCATATGCTGGTGCGGTTGGCCCAGGGTTCCTCCTAATGCAAGACAATGCTAGACCTCATGTGGCTGGAGTGTGTCAGCAGTTCCTGCAAGACGAAGGCATTGATGCTATGGACTGGCCCGCCCGTTCCCCAGACCTGAATCCAATTGAGCACATCTGGGACATCATGTCTCGCTCTATCCACCAACGTCACGTTGCACCACAGACTGTCCAGGAGTTGGCAGATGCTTTAGTCCAGGTCTGGGAGGAGATCCCTCAGGAGACCGTCCGCCACCTCATCAGGAGCATGCACAGGCGTTGTAGGGAGGTCATACAGGCACGTGGAGGCCACACACACTACTGAGCCTCATTTTGACTTGTTTTAAGGACATTACATCAAAGTTGGATCAGCCTGTAGTGTGTTTTTTCACTTTAATTTTGAGTGTGACTCCAAATCCAGACCTGCATGGGTTGAAAAATTTGATTTCCATTTTTTTATTTTTGTGTGATTTTGTTGTCAGCACATTCAACTATGTAAAGAACAAAGTATTTCAGAAGAATATTTAATTAATTCAGATCTAGGATGTGTTATTTTTGTGTTCCCTTTATTTTTTTGAGCAGTGTATATATATCCAGTACCTATAAAAAAGCACCTTCTTGAGGTGTCATATGACGTATGTTGTATTAATGTTAGTGAGGCCATTTCAAGACGGCGCTAGCATATGGATGTTTACATAAGTTCACATACCAAAGTTTGTAAGACAATGCATACTGCTCAATAGACAAGTGTTCTCATCTTTTCCTTCTTAGCCAATGAAAAAATTGCATGAGCCTCAGAGGGGGACGTCCCCCCTTAAGATGAATAAACTGCCTTCCTCGTTGTAATATTAGTCATTATTCTAGTTATCGCGATTATTATGCGATTTAAATAAATCGTGTATTGCGATTTTAACTTAAGGCTACTTTCCTATTGGTTCGATATCTAGAATTAGCGAATATGACGAATGTATTCGTCATATTCCTCAAAACGAAGATAACAAAGTATTCTACATCTTCGTTTTAGCTACCTATTCGTCAACTTCGCTAATTCTAGCAATCAAATAGGAAAGTTGACTAGAGACAGCGAAGTTTAATTCGCTATGCGATTATATTACTTTGCTTTTTTTTTTTTTTTTTTTATTTAATAGTTAAATGCTTGATTATTATAATGATTCTATTTATAAAAAAAAAAAAAAAAGCAAATTAATATAAATTGCATAGCGAATTAAACAGCTGTCTCTATAGTCTACCTTCCTATTTGATTGCTAGAATTAGTGAAGTTGACGAATAGGTAGCTAAAACGAAGATGGAGAATACTTCGTTATCTTCGGTTTGAGGAATATGACGAATACATTCGTCATATTCACTAATTCTACCAAGCCAACCATAGTAAACCAGGTCAAAGTTGAAATAGCAATTTGATTAATTCAAGTTATAATAATCGAATTTCGATTTCAACTTCGCACTGCTATATTCCATATTAGGCTAGAATTAACAAATATGGAATATAGCAGTGCTAAGTTGAAATCGAAATTCGATTATTATAACTCTAATTAATCGAATTGCGATTTCAACGTAATTCTCAAATCCGACAGTACATTCTAGTATGGAGACGTTCCCATGGTGATGGGAACGCTCCATGAGCACGGAAGTCGTCAGAAGCAGCAACGGGCACTGACTGGAGCAGCCAGGAATCCTAAGGACAGGTAAGAACTACTTTTGGGAAATGGTAAAGAAAAAAATATAACAAAAAAAAAATAAAAAATAAAAGAATATTCGAAATATCGAATTTATAGAACTATATCCAAAATATTCGCAAATTATTAAAGTGCCGATATTCGCAAAAAAAAATTCGATATTCGAATATTCGGGCTCAACACTAGTGACCAGAACTGAACTGCATATTCCAGATGAGGCCGCACCAACGCTTTGTAAAGTGGTAATATTACATCCCTGTCCCGCGAGTCCATGCCTCGTTTAATGCATGACAATATCCTGGTGGCCTTAGAAGCAGCTGATTGACATTGTATGCTGTAATTTAATCTACCATCCACAAGGACACCCACATCCTTCTCTATAAGTGACTCTCCTAGTGCTACATCACCTAGGACATATGAAACACAGATTACTACCAAGATGCATAACTTTACATTTATCCACATTGAACCTCATTTGCCCAATCACTCAGAGTGTTCAAGTCAGCTTGTAGTTTGTATACATCTTCCATAGACTGTATAGTTCTACATAGCTTAGTGTCATCTGCAAAAATAGATATGGTGCTATTAATCCCATCCTCAATATCATTAATAAATAAATTAAATAATAAAAGGGTCCAGCACCGAACCTTGGAGTACACCACTTATAACCTGGGACCATTCTGAATAGGAATCATTGACCACAACTCTCTGGACACAGTCCTTCAGCCAGTTTTCAATCCAATTACAAACTATACTTTCCAAGCCTATAGACCTTACTTTACCTATTAAGCGTCTATGAGGGACAGTTTCAAAAGTCTTTGCAAAATCCAGAAACACTACATCCACAGCCGCCCCTCTGTCCAGGCTACTACTCGCCTCACTACATCCACAGCCGCCCCTCTGTCCAGGCTACTACTCACCTCCTCATAAAAACAAAATCAGGTTAGTCTGACAACTTCTGTCCTTGATAAACCCATGCTGGTTATCACTTATAATATTATTTATAGTCACATACTCCTGTATATAGTCCCTTAAGAGTCCTTCAAACATTTTTCCCACAACAGAAGTTAAACTAACTGGTCTATAATTAACCTGTGGAGAACCTTGATCCTTTTTTGAATATGGGCAAAAACGTTTGCTTGCGCCAATCACTTGGCACTGTACCAGTACCTAGAGAATTCTTAAAAATGATGATGTGTATGCAGAGCTACGCACTCCTTCACTCCAAAGCAGAAGACATGTAGCATGTAGTTTCAGAGAAGTGGAACTGTTCAATTATTGCTAGATAATGATCACACACATTAAAATGTAGGCAGTATTCAGAAAAATAACATTCCACAAAGTAGAATTTTACGGTGGGTTTAAAGGTAAATGTATACATTTTTTGTTTAAGGAATAAAGTGAGCTGTAATTTTAAGTTCAGGACCTCATCATCTGTGTCTTTGGCCCCTTTGACACGAGAGAGTTTTCCCCGCGGGTCCAACACGTGACGTGAACGTATAGCATCCGCACTGAATCCTGACCCATTCATTTCAATGGGTCTGTGTACATGACCCATTGCGCAGCATGTTCTATTTTCTGCTTTTTTCACGCAGCCCTGGCCCCATAGAAGTGAATGGGGCTGCATGAAAAACGCATTGCATCCGGAACCAAATGCAGATGCAATGCGTTTTTCACTGATGGTTGCTAGGAGATGTTGTTTGTAAGCCTTCAGTTTTCTATCACGCGCGTGAAAAACTCATCAGAACGCATTGCACTCACGTGAAAAAATAAAATAAAATTAACAACTGAACGCAAATCGCAGACGAAACTGACTGAACTTGCTTGCAAAATGGTGCGAGTTTCACTGAACACACCCTGAACGCATTCGGACGTATTCAGTCACGCTCGTGTGCAAGAGGCCTTACACAAACAACCAATTACCTTATAGAGACAGACAGTGAACACACTGAAGTTTAGGGTTCATACAGCACATTACATTTATTTCACCATAAACATACAATATAAATGGGCCATGCATAAAAATATGGTAAAAAGATGTCCCATGTAAAATCCCCACAAAAAAAACAAAGGGGCAATGTCTCCTTCTGGTGAAGAAAATTTTTAGTCTCCAGAGGTGTCAAGGCTTCACCATAATAACTGTGAATCTGTGGAATAGTCTACCTTTGAATGTGGTCACAACAGGAACAGTGGACAGTTTTTACAAAATGGCTTAGATGAATTCTTAGAATTAAATAACCTTGAACAACATTTTTTTATTTCAGACATTGGTGGCATATTGTTAGGATATGCTACCAATATCAGATCGGGATCCGCACCTATCTGGACCTACACCTATCTCCAAAAATAGGCCCCCTTAGTGAAGGAGAGCGCACCACACATGTGTAGTGAGCTCTCCATTCATTTCTATGGGAGTTCTCAAACTAGTCGAGCCATCGCACTCGGCTGTTATCCGAAGTCCCATAGAAATTAATGGCGAGCACACCATGCATGCGAAGCCACCTCTCCATTCATGTCAATGGGACTGCTGAAAATTACTTTGGAGGCCCAGTCCTGGAGATATTAGCGGGTCCCAGAGTCTTAGCAATATGCCACCAATGACCTAGGTGAGACAAACCCTTTACACCTATGTAAAGGTGTAGAAGTCTGGCTCTTCACTCCTTCCCTCAATTCACATGCCCACCCATCCCATGGTTAAACGTGATGGACTGATGTCTTATCAAAAAATACTATGCAACACTCAGATTTTGGCTCATTACATGTGCAGCAGACTGGTTTGGCAGCCTATTCTATAATTTCCTTTCACTAACCCTTCATACAAAACAACATCTTCAGTGTATAGTGTATGCCCATAGTGTATGCTGCAAATTTCTTGCAAAGTGTTTCCAGATTTCATATGAACTTGCATTATCCAGGTATTCTCCTCTAGAAAAATTACATTTCTTAATACATTGCTATATGGAGATAATGTCGTACATGGCAAGACTCATAGCCCTGTATTTTGGATTGGCAGGGCCTCTGTGCACAACCTGTATGGCGGCACATGCACAGCTGCCATATACATGAGGCTTTGGACCCACAAGATACTCCAGCAATTAGCGAATACTCAAAAATTGCTATTCAAAATCAGGATCATATTGAATAGCTGCAATTAGACTTGAACTGAGACAGTTCTCTGATACAGGGTCATCTTTAAACACAGTCCAAAGTGGAAATGGATGTTCAACTGCTTTATACAAATTCATACAAATTCATTGAAACCCCCTGTTAAATGCGTTTTACAAACAATGTCAATCTAAAGTGGGAGAGGGATGAAGAGAAAAGCACAAGCTTTTCATATATTTCAATACACACAATAACATTTAGATTAAATCCAGCAGAGGAGCAGTTTTTTACAGCTCTAATACTCTACTTTGAAATTAATTCTGCAGAGGGAGAAAATGAATCTCTGTGAGCATCAATCTTTGAACCATTATGTATCACCTTTTATTAAACTGCATTACACTCCATGATGAGAGAATAGCAAAATGACAAAAGGATACTGTAGCTTTCCAGAGAGGACAAGGCCAACATCTGCCAAGTCCTGCTGTTATCAGAGTACGTGCTAAATAATACCTGCAGCAATAGGAGAAACATGTAATTAAATTATTTACTCATATAAAATTTATTTTCATCAAAGTAATCACCGCGGCATAATCAGACGATTCGACACGCAATGGAAATAGGCGCCACAGACTATAAAAATAGGCGATTCTTTGCTGGTTGCTTTATATATCTTTAAGGTTAAGCTTCATCGTTCTTTTAATGAAGCATATTGCTAGTTAGAAGTCAGTCTACAGATCATGGTTCTGCAGGACATAGAGAAAACACAGCAAGTTTTATTGGGCACGAAGATTAGTCACTTAAAAGATTCTTCAGCTTAATGAAAAGTTACCCAATGATTGATTTTATTAGAACATGGCTGAGTTAACAGTCCAGAAAAACATCGGGCAATAATTTTCAAAGGCCATTTGTGCTTTGCCAGAATTATTACGTGTTTAAAGATTATATAAAAGCAAGCATTAGAACAGTCATCAACTTTAAGAGACTTTTTACAAACCGTAAATAGACAGTGGGAATACAAAGAAAACACATCAGCACTAATGTAAAGGCCAATAAAATGAGGCAGAATTGTTACCATATATATTGTGAAGTGGTTAGAAGAGGTTTGTCAAGTCATGGACAGCTTGCAGCCATGGAGGAAACATGCATTTTAAAGCGCATCAAATCATTTTATAGGCAAATATAAATGGCAAAAATGTATGACTAAGCTGAAGAGATGTTGGGTGATGCAACAAGACAATGAGCCAAGGAAAACAAAAAAAATGTGTGTTTTAGAATGGCCAAGTCACAACCCTGACCACCGTAAATCTATTGAGATGTTATGGCTGACCTGAAGAGCAAAGCATCCTAAAAATATTGATGAACTGAAACATATTTGCATGAAGGAATAGCCCAAAATTCCTCCTTAACGTTGTTTGCAGCTACAGGAAAGGTTTGGTGAAAGCAAATGCGGCAAAAGGTTGTGAAATGCAAGGGTTTGCTTAATTTTGCTCTCTGCACTGGACATTTACTCCATGTACTCAGAAGACAAACCGTACAGCTGTTTTTGTTTTATTAGTTTAGTTGAATTGCATTGTTCTATTACTATGGCTAAAACTTACATTAGATGCGCAGATCATCACTAACAAGCTTGGATATTAACAGCCCTTAGCAATGTTCTAGCAGCGTTTGCCAATTCATCGGGCAACCAGAATCTTTCAGCAGGTTTAAAAAGAATTGTTTGCCAGCAGCAGATCATGCTGTCTAATCATGATCTGCTACCAGAAAATAATGATTCAGTATCGGGTCGAGCGATGGCATTAGCGAATACTCCTCCCCATACTGTGGAGGAGATTGCTGCATGTAATAGTAGTGGTCTCTTATCTGCACGTCTTATATTAGTCTTAGATAATAAATCAGATCATATTTTATTCATAACCAATGCAGGAGATCCAGGCTTCCAGAATTCCAAATGATTCATTTTATTGTGCAACTGAATGTGCAAGAATTTTGTTCATATACACTACAACTATCTGAGATGGTATTAATAGGCCCTCATAAAAGGAGATCAATATGTAGCAGGGCACAGGGGAGGTGTGGTGGCTTGCTTAATACCAGGAGATGATAGGATTGGTGGCTAGAGAAGGCCTTGCGGTTTGCCTGGCGATCGTTTTGCCGTGAACTATGTGCGTTCACGATTCGCCGAACATATGGCGATGTCCACCGGCGCCATATTATTTGGCATTGCGCCGAATTTTGACCCATGACACATCCATCAGCTGGGACAGGACAGCCAATTGACATGTCTCAGCACATGGACACACCCCCACCCTATCAAAGAACCCGATCTGGCAGCCAATTTACATTCAGTTTTTTTGCCAGAGTAGGGAGAGGTTGCTTTGTGGAGCAGGGACAGGCTGTTAGGGACACCAAACACTAGCTAATAGGGCCACAAAAGTCCTGTTTACAGACTGGTCTAGGTGTACTATCGATAGGTGTGATATACTGAGGGGTGTGATATACTTATCATATACTTTCCAACATAGAAAGTATATAGAGCATTTGTATTGTGCAGCAGTTGTGTGCGGTTCTGCTGCAATACCGCAGCTATAGAGAGGGACAAGCGCTATTGGAAGAACTATTTCCAACGGGTGTGTTATACTTGTTTCCCCCCAAAATACTGATTGAGTGCTGCGATATACCTGTTGCCCCAAATAAACAGGGTGGTGTGATATAACTGTTGTGGCAAAAAAATAAATTGAGGGGTGTGATATACCTGCTTCCACCAAATATTTATTGAGGCCTGCGATATACCTGCTTCCACAATTACTGCTCTTCTGTAGGGACATTGGCACAGGGTCATTTTGAAAATGAAAGGCAGAGGAAGTGGCAGGCTGTTCCTCAGGGGTGGTAGGGGTCGGGCAGGTGCACCAGGCCGGAGCCCAAGTGGGAAGTTGGGGAAGACACGTGCGATTACTTCAAAGGGCGCACCAGAGTTGGTTGAGTGGCTCAATCACCCTTCCGCTTCTGCACCCTCCTCACTCTCTGCTATGTGCACCCCAAAATACACCACCATAGCCCCTCCACTCGAGTCAGAGGAATTATTTTCCCATCCACTCCCAGACCTTACCGATGCGCAGCCATTCTTGGCATCAGATGAGGAAGAGGAGGTAGCAATGGCCGCCACCCAGCAGTCTGACGACAGTACCCAGTTCAGCCCAAGGAGGGAGGTCCCCGCTGTTGCTGCCTACTCAGAGATCTCAAAATGTCAGTGGTGGTGAAGGTGATGACGTGTTGATAACCATCACGTGGGTGCCCACAAGAGGAAGAGGGAGGGAGTTCTGAGGGAGAGACTGAGCAGCAGAGAGGGAGGAAAAGGAGGAGAAACATGCAAAGCTTGAAGGGCACAGGATGCAAAAAGCAGACTGCCAACATATCTGGAACAAGCCACTCACCATGCACGGTCACTTCTGGCTCTCCCAGGACGCCAGCACATGGCTTCGCAGTGTGGGCTTTTTTTTTTTTACATGTCAGCTACTGACAATAGTGTTGCCATCTGCAGCCTGTGCTGTCAACGCACAAGTCGTGGTAATCCCAACACTCACCTAGGGACGACTGCCTTAAGAAGGCAACGGGCCTCCCATCACGAGCCCAGTGGGAGCAAAGCCGTCAGAACCCACAAAGCCACACTCCCTGCGCTCCACGTCCTGCCTTTTCTCCTCCTTCTCCTATTTGTCCTTCACTCCACCTTCCGCCGTGCCGTCGTCGCGTTCATCTGACAGAAGGCAGGCTTCAAGCTTAAAAAGCCCCTTATTTTCTAGCTTAAAAAGTTGATGACGCCGGATAACCATCTTGCCCAACAGCTGACCGCTGGCTTGTCGGAACTGCTAGCCCACCAACACTGCCATAAAAACTGGTGGACTCTGAGGCCTTTAGAAAATTTGTGGTCATTGGCACCACGCAATGGAAAGTCCCCAGAAGGAAATATTTTCCCATTCTGAATGGCATCCCACAGCTATATGGCCACGATCAGCGGTAAGTGAATATATCTCTGGCACACAGTGTCAGTGCCAAGATGCATCTGACCACAGACACAGTCTAGCAAACACGGGCAGGGAAGGTACAGAACTTTTATTGCCCACTGGGTGAACCTTCTGACGGCCGTCAAGCATGTAACCCGTGGCTCCCGTGTGAATTTGGCGTTACCGCCATGGATTGCATGCAGGCCTGCCTCTTCTCCTCCTCCAACTCCATCCTCCAGTGACTCCTCCTTTTCCACTGCTACCACCTCTTCCGCTGCGTCCCCAAGCTCCCCAGAACCTATTCGACGTCCCAGGTGAGACATTGCAATGCTTTGCTGCGGCTATTGTGCCTGGAAGCCAAAAGCCGTACCGGTCCTGCACTGCTTTCAGCTCTGCAGTCACAGGCCGATCAGTGTCTAACCCTGCTCAATTGGACAGTTGGTAAAGCGGTGTGGAACAATGGTGCCAATCTACTGAATGAGCTGAAACAGGGCAAAATGAAAAGTGCCGTGCATGGCACACGTCCTGAACTTAATTGTGCATCGATTCGTTGCCAAATACCCTGGAGTCCAGGACGTCTTGCGGCAGGCCCGGAAAATCTCTGGACATTTTAGAAGATCTTACACGGCCATGGCTCGCCTTGCTGACGTTCAGCGGTGACACCACTTGCCCATCAGACGTCTGATTTGTGACAGTCTGACGTGCTAGAACTCCACCTTGTATATGCTTGATAGGCGGCTCCAGCGGCAATGTGCCGTTAATGACTACCAGTACAAACTCTGCAGCAGGACAGATTCTGGGGAGCTTGCTCTCTTTTCACCGCTCCAATGGCTGCTCAAGCGCGATGCATGCAGACTTCTGCAGCCATTTGATGAGATCACCAAACTGTTCAGTCACAGCCAGGGCACCATCAGTGACCTTGTACCCAGCGCCTTCTTTCTGGAGCGTGCATTGCGTCGTGTCATTGATCAAGCAGTCGAGGAGCAGGAAGATGAAGTCGCAATGCTGAATGAATCTGAGACAAGTCAGCAGGATTCTGAAGAGGAGTCAGAGAAGGATGGTGGCTGAGGAAAGAAGGAGGAGGTGGAGAAAGAAAAGCAGGCTTTGGAGGGGACTTTAAACTTTTCAGGGATCCCTGGTGTTGTCCATGGCCGGGGGCAGGACACCAAGGACAACATTCTCCTGGGCAATGAGAAGGAGCCACGGCGTTCCACCACTTCCAATTTAGTGCAATTGGGGGCCTGGTTGCTCCAGTGTTTTAAGAGGGACCCTGGTATAAAAAGCATAAAGGGCAAGGACCAATACTGGGTGGCAACGTACTTAGACCCCCGGTACAAACACAAACTAGCGGACATGTTACCAGAATCACAGAGGGCTGGCAGAATGCAGCATTTCCAGGCTTTGCAGCGAGAGATGCTGCATTCTGCTGTTGCGGGAGCTGGCAGAGCAATTTCCACCCACAGCGAAATAGGTGCGGGTACCAATCCTTCCGCGCCTGCAAAAGGAGGGCGATTTGAAGAAGTGTTGGTCACTTCGGATATGAGATCATTCTTGCAGCCAACCCATCGACTGCCGCCCTCCGGATCCAGCCTCAGGGAACGTCTAGACCGACAAGTGTCCGACTACATCGGGATAACGGCTGATGTGGATGCTCTGAGAAGCAAGGAAACCCTGGACTACTGGGTGTGCAGGCTTGACCTGGCACAATTTGCCCTGGAACTCTTGGTTTAGCCCTCGTCAAATGTCCTGTTCGAAAAGGACGTTCAGCGCAGCAGGGGGAGATCGTGACCGATAAGCGTACTCTCCTAGCTCACGACAGCGTGGACTACCTCACATTTCTAAAAAATGCCACATTAAGGTAGTGTGGACCCAGCAGACTCTATACCATAACATGTAGGAACCCTATGGCTCTATATTCTGTGCGATTCTGTATGGCTCCTAAATAAAATACCATATTGAAGAGATATTCTCTCCTAGAAGCAATGCTTTTTTTTTGTCAGATTATGTATCTAAGAGAAGGGGGGCCCACATCTATTAGTCTTTCATGGCACAGATTGCACGAATAATAAACTGTTAAACCTGGCTAGATCTCCACACCAAAACCTGTGGTAAAATTGGCAAGTGTTATATTTGGAAAAACTGCAGCATAATACATCTGCAGTGTCCCAAAATCCCACAGAAAAATTTTACTGGATTGTATTTAATGAATTTTATGTACTCAAAGACTGAATTAAAATGTGGAAATACCTAGTTGCTGTAGCTAGGCAGGGCTGGCTCCACCCTTCCTCTCTAAGAGGAAGTAGTCTGATGCTGCCTTCTGACAAATGAACACCTCAGACCAATATTGGGCAAATCTTCCTACCTTGTGCATCACCAAGCAACAAATCTGCCATCCCTTGAGGGAAAAAAAGCGTTACTGAAAGCAGCAGAGAGTCCAGCCATCATAAGGAGGATTGCAGAGTATTTTCCAGAGAAGGTAAATGCCCACACCCAGGTTACAGACACCTCTGGCTACGTTGGGACACCTGAAGCTTGTCCCAATCACATGCAAAGGACAGAAAGGCGTTCTTATTTCAGAGGCTGTATTCCATTGTGGATACTTCAGAGCTAATAAATCGCTAAAGTTGCATCCCTTGGTAACTTTGGAAGGATTGTACAGATTGCAAGAAAACAACTCATCCCTCCATCTCTCATTACACAGGCTTGGGAATTGCACATACCAACTTTGGAAACTGCATTTGATGTAAACAGTCCTAGTGTGACTTCTCCACTGACTGCTGCTATAAAGTATAGTGAACTCATTGTAACTAACATCCCCACACTGCAATCTGAGGCTACAATTTAGGCCTTTGAGGGAGTTAATCAGGGTTAAAAAAATAAATACCTTATCCATTTGCTCGTGGAGAGGCAGTCGCGTCCATCTTGATTGAAGACACAGTGCTGGTATGGAGACCTCATATGTCACTTTGTGCAAGATTTCACTCTGTTTCTGCAATCAAGATGGCAGCAACAGCCTCTTTGCGTGCAAATGGATCATGTGAGTACCGCCATTTCAGGAAAAATAGATTCGTTAACATGATGCACAAAGAAATTCAGCTTCCCGCAAATCAAATTTTTCCTGAAATTCAGATCCAAATCAATTTGTTTGGCTTCAATTCAATCAACACTAGTGACGACAGACTGATGTGAGACATGATAGGCTTGTTTTTTTTTTTTTTTAAATGATCTCAAAAATTAAAGCTGAAATTAGAATAGGATTAGAATACAGTGTTAACTTTTTCCAAAAACAGTGAACTGCACTGCAATTTTAAACTAAGTTTAAATGGAGGACTGATGCTTTTTCATAGCGAGAAAAAAAAAAAAAAAAAGCTAAAAATTTTTTTAAATAATCTTTAAGAGTAAAGCATATTACCATTAACAATGGTATCGTTTTCTGCTTCGGTGCACACAGCCAAAAACTGCTATAAAGCAACAATACATAGTATACAACAGTATTTATTTTGCTAGGGATAGCGAGAAGTAAGGCTTGCAGTAAATAAAAGAACTTTGTGAATGGTGTTCATTTAAATGACTTTCAAGAAAATGCAAAATCGGAATGTATAAGTGAGTTTTCCAAATCCTCACAGGAAGCATTTAAGGGTAAAGCAATCCAGTACCATTACACCAGGAGACTAGGGCAAATGAAGTGTCAGCAGCAATTTTGAATCTACAGTTTCAAACTGCACAGAGGTGCTTCAGGCCATGGGTAATGTTTGCAAATGAGATACTCACCGAACAGACAACTACAATGATGAAGAGTATTGTAATCTTTAGATTTTTTAAGAAGCACCTTAAGGGGGGAAAAAAAAAAATCAATATGGAAAAACAGTAATGTTACTAGTACACGTATGTTTACAAAAAATATATAAATATAAAACCGCAACATTTACTAGAAATGAAAATGTATACATAAACCATTATCAGACAAAAACACAATAGCTTTTATGCTGTATACAGTCACTTCTCTATTGCATGTTGAATCATTCGTTGTGTATTTAAAATAGCAATTCATTATAAGTTTATACAATATTAGTAATTAGTGTTGAGCAAACCATTTTGCAGATATGACAGTACAAAGAATACATTGTTCAGACAGATTTCCACGTTATTTGGCCACATTCCACAAATGTGCTATCTCAGTGTGACATTTAGGCCTCATGCACACGACCGTGCTGTTTTTTTGCGGTCTGCAAACCGCAGAACCGCAAAAAACGGAAGCTGCCCGTGTTGCCTTCCACAATTTGCAGAACGGGCGCCAGCAATATAAATGCCTATTCTTGTCCGCAAAGCGCAGACAAGAATAGGACATGTTATGTTTTTTTTTGCGGGGCCGCGACAGGAGCCACGGATGCGGACAGCACAAGGAGCGCTGTCCGCATCTTTTGCGGCTCCATTGAAGTGAATGGGTCCGCATCCGAGCCTCCAAAATGGCGGCTCGGATGCGGACCCAAACAATGACCGTGTGCATGAGGCCTTACTATGACATAATCAATGAAGATCATACCAATCTTAAGCTGACCATATGCATTTCATGTATGTTGGCCCAGCCAATGATTTTTGGTGGGACCAGACAACCATGTAATGTGAATGCGAAACAATGTCAGGGGAGATAAGAATTGCGCAAGTTGGATTTCAACAGCCCAATTCTTTTGTTCTCAGAGAAATTAGATGCTTCCTACTGAAAGCACATGCTGAGCAGACATATGCATAAAGGGAATCAGAAGCAATAAGCTGCAGGACGAACAAGCAATCGGTATTGCTTGCCTTATTCTTCATTTACACCTATTCTTCTAATCACTCAGAATGCAGCAAATCAACAATTTACCAATTTAAATAGGCCTCAATTAATTTATAAAACTTGCGTTATATACCATAGATTATTTATACATCACATTTTTCACATCAACAAACTGACCCACAAAGTCTCTGGGCCTTGTTGTAGCTATAACAATGGCCTACTAATTGGTTTAGGCACAAATGTCAAGCTGTGTGTGGTCAACTTTACTCATGCTTATACAGTAGGTATCTATAGGATTTATATGCTCACCAAATGGGCCTTATGATAATTACCTACACTTAGAAATCATGACTTAAAGGGGATGTCCAAGATATGGTGACCACCTCAAAACCACTCAATTCCAGCACTGCCACTGCAATACTTTTCACAGCTACAGCCATGACATGATGTTTTAGATGCAGTGATAATACATGCATACAACTTATGTGAACAATGTAGTCAATCACTGGCCCATAATAGACTGAAAAGGTCATGTGCAGTATATGGGCACATCACTGCTACAGTTAGGGCAACAAAGGAATAGTGGCACTGGAAAGGAGGTGTTTCGGGACAGAGAGTATATTTTTTCTTCATCATTGTAACAGTCCCTGCTATCTAAATAAACCAGGCATCCTCAAACGGTTGCCCTCCAGCTGTTGCAAAACTACAACTCCCAGCATGCCCGAACAGCCTACAGGTATCAGCCTACAGCAGGGCATTGTGGGAGTTGGAGTTTTACAACAGCTGGAGGGCCGCAGTTTGAGGATGCCTGAAACAAATAAATGAATAAATTAAGTTGGACAACACTTGTAATTGGAATGCAGGCTCTTAGTGGCATGAATCCTCTCCTTCTGTCTCCGCCTTTGATCATTTGCTTGGTTTATTTGCCATTTTACTGATGAGCTCCCAATAAGGGTGCATTCACACAACTTTATGTATTTTGCATTGCGCAAAACATGCATCAGCAAAAAAATATGGATGACGTCCATGTTGCATCCATTTTTTGCGGACCCATTAGAACATTTCCTATCCAATAATAGGCTTTGTTACATCTTTTTGCAAGGGTGCAGAACGGACATTCCCTGTGGCCGCATCAGATGCATAGAAAGTGTGAATCAGATCTGGAGCAAAAATACAGTCATGTGAATGGGGCCTAATAGATAATTGAAGAATATGTTTGCCCTATATAATTAAATATTTTATAGACATTGAAAAATTGTGCATAAGCTACCTATTCATTTTTTGTCTAAAAATTGCATTGTGTGTTTAAAACTAAACACTTCTAGTACTAGCCATTTTCAACTCTTTGCCTGTGCATTACCTTAGTTTAGAAGAGTTCAGTTTCTCTTGAATGTTGTCAAGAAGCTCATACTTTTCACATTTTTCAGAAGATGCAGATCGGGAAAGGCTACCGACCTCACTACCAAGACGACACCGTTGTTCATACTCTGAAGAGCTGTTTTCCCATGATTCAGCACCACAGATGAAATCTGATCTGTAAAGGGCAACACAATGGGTAAGATTTTCTAATTCTGTAGAAAGCGTAAACTTAAGCAGTCTAAGGCCCCTTTTACACGGGCGAGATTTCCGCATCGCACTGAATCCGGACCCATTCATTTCTATGGGGCTGTGCAGATGAGCGGTGATTTTCACGCATCACTTGTGCGTTGCGTGAAAAATCGCAGCATGCTCCTCTTTGTGCGTTTTCCACGCAACGCAGGCCCTATAAAAGTGAATGGGGATGCGTGAAAATCGCAAGCATCCGCAAGCAAGTGCGGATACGGTGCGATTTTCACGCACGGTTGCTAGGAGACAATCGGGATGGAGACCCGATCATTATTATTTTCCCTTATAACATGGTTATAAAAGGGAAAATAATAGCATTCTTAATACAGAATGCATAGTACAATAGGGCTGGAGGGGTTAAAAAAGTACTTGTGTCGAAATTTTGGGCCAATTTTGGCACAAAATGCTGCATCTTGGGTCACACATCCTTTCTTGATAAGCCATGCCCACTTGGTGAGCTAGGTGCAGTGGGTTTTTCTAAAACTGGATGCACCAAATTTTTACACATTTCATAATAAGGTCTAGAGGCAATCTCTTTAAGTAAATGAAGTCAGTGTGTTGTATTAAAACAAAAATATATTGTATCTAATTAGAGCTACTTTATAATTGGATAGCTTTGTAAGTGTACCTAGCATAACCATGTGTATTTTACATAACACAAAAGAAACAAATTGGAATTTGTCAAGGTATGCCGAAAGTATATTAGAAATTGCTGTTAATATTTGGCTATAATTTTCAGTTTGACAAGATTACTTTATGTAACACACCATCTGGAATTCTATTACTGGATGACAGGTTTGTTTTGTGATCAATGTAAAATGGTTGAATAATGCCGAGGCAAGATCTATAACAAGCATGTAAATTAACTCTTTCCAAAAGAGAAAAGCAAGCAGTTTGTCTAGCATCACCCGTTGAAAGATAGCCATTCTAAAAGGTCGACCTGTAAACACAATATAGGATTATAGTCAAGCCAGTCACTTTACTGCAAATGACTATTTCAGGTTGGCTTGTTGGCGATCTGGTGGGGTACTATTCTACCTTATAGATAACACTGGAATTAGTGATTTATGAGGAGGACTATGACATGGGAATAACAGACATGGCTGGATGATAGCTATGACTGGGCAGGTAACCTACAGGGTTACAGTCTGTTTAGAAAGGATCGATGCCTTTATGTAAAGTCCTGTCTAAGGGTTTATTCAGACGTCCATAGTGTTTTGCGGTCCGCAAAACACTGACGCTACACATCGCCGGCACCCAGTAGAGGATTCCTATTCTTGTCCGCAGCTGCGGACAATAGGACATGCTCTACTTTTTTGTGGAGACGCGGAAGTTCGGGGCCACGAACCAGAAATGTGGATGCGGACAGCACACTGTGTGCTGTCTGCATCTTTTCCGGTCCGATTGAAAATGAATGGGTCCGGATCCGTCCCGCAACATTGCGGAA
Source organism: Bufo bufo (assembly GCF_905171765.1). Lineage (NCBI taxonomy): Eukaryota > Metazoa > Chordata > Amphibia > Anura > Bufonidae > Bufo > Bufo bufo. The sequence continues at coordinate 454,761,021 of NC_053391.1, forward strand.
TGGATCCAGACATGTGAATGGAGCCTAAAACCCAGACTCCGGAAAGATATAAGTGAGGATAATGAACATGTGGAGTCACTGTGGGTAGAAATACATGGAGGCAAAAACAGTAATAAAATACTAATAGGAGTTTATTATAAACCACCTAATATACCAGAGTCCACAGAAAATCTACTACTAAATGAGATAGACAAGGCGGCAAATCATAATGAGGTGGTTATTATGTGGACTTTAACTACCCAGATATAAACTGGGAAACGGAAACCTGTACATCTCATAATGGAAACAGGTTTTTTGCAATAACCAAAGACCCAACTGGTTCAGGACCCGACTAGAGGTACTGCCACACTGGACTTAGTATTAACTAATAAACCTGACAGAACAACAGATGTGCAGGTTGTGGGACACCTGGTAAATAGTGAGCATAAAGTAATAACCTTCCAATCGTTATTCAATAGAGTGGTATTTTTGTGCCTCCCTGAAGAAAAACTTAAAAAAAAAGCAAAAAACTTAGCCAACCAAGAGAGGCCATTGGCCTAACTGGGACAAAGCCCTCAAAAATAAAAATAAAGCCACAAAATTGGATTTTTAAAAGCATCCTAAAATCTAATTGTGAGAGGTACAGTACATACCTTATGGGAATATAAGGCTATGGAACAAGACAAAAACGATGTGGATAAATAGAATTGTAATGAAAGCAATAGATGACAAGAGGGTAGCGAGGAAGCATTGGAAAAGCAAGAAAAAAAAAATTAATAATTAAAATTAAAAGCAGCCAAACTGGAGAAAGATTCATTGCCAAAGACAGTAAAACTAATCATAAAATGTTCTTCAGTTACATAAATGGTAAAAAGTATAAGTCTGAAGGTGTCAGCCCTTTACAGAGTGATGAGGGGGGAGTTGCAGACAGCAATGAGGAGAAAGCAAAACTATTAAATATTTTATTCTCCACTGTATTCACTGAGAAAAATAAACTGTCAGCTGAAATGCAGAATGTAAAAGTAACTCATTAAAAGTGCCCCATCTTACCCAGATAGAAGTACAGCGGCGTCTTAAAAAAATTTAAAAAGACAAAATCACCTGGACCAGATGGCATACAGCCCCATAGGAAAAGTAAGTAATGTCATAGCCAGACCCTTATTTCTGATATTTAAGGACTCTATACTGACAGGGAGCATTCCACAGGATTGGTGCCTAGCAAATGTGGTGCCAGTATTCAAAAAGGGTCCACAAACTAGTCCGGAAACTATAGGCCGGTAAGTTTAACATCTGTCATGGGTAAACTGTTTGAAGGTTTTCTAAGATGCCATCATGGAGTACCTCAATGAAAATAAGAAAATAACGCTATATCAGCATGGCTTCATGAGGGGATTGGTCATGTCAGACTAATTTAATCAGTTTCTAAGAGGAGGTACGTTCTAGACTTGACCACTGTGAACCCATGGATGTCGTATATTTTGACTTCTCCAAAGCATTTGATACTGTACCACATAAAAGGTTAGTATATAAAATGAGAATGCTCGGACTGGGAGAAAACGTCTGTATGTGGGTAAGTAACTGGCTCAGTGATAGAAAACAGAGGGTGTTTATTAATGGTACACACTCAGATTGGGTCACTGTCACTAGTGGGGTACCACAGGGGTCAGCATTTGGCCCTATTCTCTTCAATATATTTATTAATGATCTTGTAGAAGGCTTGCACAGTAAAAAAAAAATTTTTGCTGATGACACTAAACTGTGTAAAGTAATTAACACTGAAGACAACAGTAGACTGCTACAGATGGATCTGGATAGATTGGAGGCTTGGGTAGAGAAATTAAATTTTATTGAAAGCCATACTTTGGTTATCAATATTTAAATGGTGTGGTAGAATTTTAAAAGGGTATCAGTAGTAGCAGCACTGTGGACATTTGGTATGTGAGGCAGATGCATTATATTTGGTCCCAAATATGTGGGAATTGTCATTTTTTATGGCCATGAGATTTACCATTATCATTTGGTATTACTACAAGAATATAATCTGATTCACACATATATTATTGCCTCCATTTCTGTATTGTTTGTTTTTTGGAGTCTTTTTTTTTTTATATATCTGGTCTGCTGATGAACTTACCCCAGAGAACGGTTCAGAGAAATGCGTTGGGACAAAGTTTGCATTCCTGGGACATATGGTATGTGCTCCTTTTTTTTCCCACCAGTGATCAAAACCTAGACGCCACTGGTTTACTTGGGAGCATATAATGTATTATGTGCGATTATTTTTGTTGAAACTTATTTTCTGATGCATATGCATTGACTTATGACATCACTATTGGACTGTAGTCACACTAGGTCTCTATATAGGGCCTATTATGAGGTTCCTGACACGGGATGGCCCCTATCGAGGTGGCCATTCCGATTTGCTAGGCAGGGCCTATCGTTTGATAGGGCAAGTGTGAGGGCGAGTCAATATTCCTTTCCTTGTCCTGCCCAGCCTCATTGTTAATTTCTTTTTGAGGGCACAAATTGGGTGATTTTTAAAGATAATCAGTAAAGGTTAAGTTTTACACTGGTGAAGGTACTCTGTGATTACATTATCATTAAGTTACACTAGTGACTACCTGACATCTGATGTCTGTATCTATCAGAACTGTGAAGGGAGTTATTCTAATTACCCGATTAGGGGAAAAGAGAATTCCTTCCCAACTCCAAAGTGAGGAAATTTGGCTTCTACCTTACAGTTTGTTTGTTTTTTGCCTATCCTGATCAACTTGCAGGATAACAGGCTGAACTGGATGGACAGATGTCTTTTTTTGGCCTTATAAACCATTAGTAGGATTAAGGAGCCTTATAGGACATGCAATGCTCCTCTGGGAAAATTGTATTAAAAGTAGCTCTCAGCTTTCTTTTCTATTTTGGAAAAAGTTAATTTGTATACCATTTTCCCCAGAGGAACACTGCATGGCCTGTTAGATGAGAAATAGCACCCTAGGCACTTAACTGATGTGGTATCATGATTGACTCGCGCAACAGAAGGGAGACAAGAACAGGCAATAAAGAGGTGTAGGTTTTGGGAGAAAAGTTGGTGGTGAATAACCAAGTATACCAAGAGAACAGCTTTGTTAAAAATGGTCTTCTCCATGATATACTATAGGCTGGCATCAATAGAATGTCTTACCAAAGCAAAACAAAGATGGTTCACTTAGCAATAAGTAGGAAATGTCTCATTGTGGATTCTTTGTTTTGCCTGCATATTACCTTTAAAAGTTTATATTGTTATATATAGGGTAAAACTAGTCAAAATAGTCTTATTGAAAGAGGAGAGATAAATTGTTTAATTCTTATTTGTTTATTTATAAGTTGATGACTATAAACAAGTAACTAAAACATTTAACTTAAGGCTATATTACACAGCCAGATTCTACCGGTGATTGTCAGGAAGGAAGCTTTACTCCCCGGTAATTGCCTGCTCACTAGCGGAGACAACTATTACACAGCATGGGGAGGAGCAATTGTTATACCATTACTCATCCCCATGCTGTCCAGTTGTTCGCCGGCAGCAGATTGTGATTAGATACCACGATCTGCTGCCAGCAAATTATAATTTTTAAAACGAAGATTTGGATTGCCCGATGAAAGAGCAATTATTACACTGCCAGATCATCGCTAACGGGTGTTAGTGTGATTGGCACGACAATCACCTAGTATAATACAAGCTTTGCACCACATGTTAAAAAATATATATTTTATATAATACGAGCACACATGAATACAAATTAAAAAACATACATAGTAAAACCTAATTAACAGAAAATGTTAGAAAACCTCCTGAAAGTTTAACTTTGAGAATAAGTCATTTTGAAATCATTTAAAATAAATAGTTTTGAGATGAATAGATTCAACCTTTTCCCCTTAAAGGATGAAAATGAAAGAAAGGTTATTCCACTTACAAAAATATATATCCAAAATTCTATCATTATGAATCTCACTTCCATCTACTGCCAAAGTTTTTTAAAGGTTCTATAACAATCAGCCAAAACAGCAAAATAATTTAGTGCTGCTTTCAGTATTATAGAAACTGAACATATAGAACTGAAAATTGAAGTTTCTAGGAAAATTATATAAATGGAATTGCTGAAAAAGAAAACATTTTATACATTAACAATGTTAATGTATAAACTCCATTCCAGGGCTTTCATTCGAAAGGAAAACTCTGTGCACATTATTCTCAGCATACCAGTTTTGCGGCATCGTTTGTGCCAAAACCTTCGGATCATCATGCATTTTAGATTAATGACTTTTTCCAACATCCTCAAAATTTCTTTGTTTTCAACTAGAATGTAGGCATGACCAGCTTTTGCGGTGCAAAAAGAAAGGGGTACAGATTAGGCTAAGAGATGGTCTAACGTTTTTGGTGGATTGAATTTTGGTGCATTGGGACAGAATTTGAAGGCATTTCGAATAAAGCATTTTGCAAGGTGTGCCCATAATTTTATATTAATGTTTTATCTTCAGGAAATGGCATAAATATCTGATTGGCCACTCTGTGCCCCCAAATATATATTTGGCCATCAGATAGACCAATTATATATTTAGTGTCACAATGTGTCCTAAATAAATATATATATATATATATATATATATATATATATATATATATATATACACATATATACATATATACATATATACACACACACACACATATATATATACACACAGGGGCTACATTTTTCTTCCCATGGTAACAGCATATAGCACTAACATTCTTGTGATAGTGTGTAGCACTATTATACACTACATAAACAAAAGTGTTGGGACACCTAGAAAATCTCCAGGAGCTTTTAGGACATCCTATTCTAAATCCACACAAATTAATATGTAATTCACAGGCTACACACATGCACACAACTAAAACATTTTACGCTGTTCTTAGAGGCTTTCTATAAAATTTTGAATTGTTTTTTGTGAGAATGTTTGCCCAATCATCCAGAAGACCATTTGTGAGGTCAGACACTGATGTTGGATTAGAGGACCTGGCTCACAATCTCCTTTCTAGTTCATGCCAAAGGGATTTCATGGGGTTGAGGTCAGGGCCTTGTGTGTCCCCCTAGCCATGCCTTTATGTTTTTTTCTTTGTGCACAGTCATTCTGGAAGAGAAAAAGGTCTTCCCTAAACTTCCCAAATTGTTGACAAATTTAAGCACTGTGCACCTCTGTGACTCTGCTCTGCTTGTCATGGAATATCTAGGAGGAAAGAAAATGTCATAAACTGACTTGTTGCAAAGGTGGCATCCTATTACAGTACTACGCTCAAATTCAATGAGCTCTTTAGAATAACTAATTATTTCAGATATTTTCATTTTCAGAGCTTTTACATACCTAGTCTAGCACTATTAGGGCTCATGCACATGAACATGTGCACCTCGTGCCCATGCTGTGGACTGCAAATAACGGTCCACAATGCACGGGCACCAGCCGTGTGGCCACTGTTTGCAGATGCGAACCCATTCGTTTGAAAAGTGCAATAGGAAATCAACTTTACATTTCAAAACTCCCAAAAATTCTGTATCATATTACGTGTGAAACAAGAATAACCTAGTTCTATAGTTAGTAATTGTCTGGTTTCCAGCAAGTACTCTAACGAAAACAGGAGCATTCTCACACGACCAGACAAAATTTAAGATCTGTCCTTACTTAATGACTACTGACAAGATACAGATTCCTAATATATATCAGGGCAACAAGATCCCAGGTAGATACCTTCATCTGTGGCACGCCAAATGCGGTCTACTTTTTTATACTTGTACCAATGTCCCACTTGGGGCGATATGTAGGTGAAACTGATCAGAGGCTTAGAACAATAATTAACTCAGAGTCAGCACCATGCAATAAAATAAAAAATAAAAAGATCTACATGTAGAGATGGCCTTGCGGTTCACCCGGCCGCCATTTCGCAGCGAACTATGCTTGTTCGCGATTCGCCGAACATGCGAACATATGGCGATGTTCGCATGCGCCATATTCTTTTGAATTGCGCTGAACTTTGACCCATGACACATCCATCAGGTGGGACAGGACAGCCAATTGAGAAGTTTCAACACATGGACACACTCCCACCCTATAATAGAACCCGATCTGGTAGCCATTTAACATTCTGTGTTTTGCCAGAGTAGGGAGAGGTTGCTTTGTGGAGCAGGTATAGACTGTTAGGAACACCAAACGATAGCTAATAGGGCCACAAAAGTCCTTTTAAGGGATATAATATACTTTCTAACATAGAAAGTATATTATAGTGCATTTGAATTGTGCAGCAGTTCTGTGCGGTTCTGCTGAAATACCGAAGCTATATAGAGCGACAAATGCTATTGAAATAACTAATTGCAACTGGTGCGATATATGTTGCCTTAAAAAAACTGATTGAGGGGTGTGATATACCTACTGTATAATATACTTTCTAACATAGAAAGTATATAATGCATTTGTATTGTGCAGCAGTTGTGTGCAGTTCTGCTGCGATACCGCAGGTAAATAGAGGGACAAGCGCTATAGGAACAACTATTTGCAATGGTGTGATATACCTGCTGCCACAAAATACTGATAGAGGGGTGCAATATACCTGCTGCCACAAAATACTGATAGAGGGGTGCAATATACCTGCTGCCACAAAATACTGATAGAGTATTTTGCAAAATGCCTGCTTCCACCAAATATTGACTGAGGCCTGCGATATAGTGAAAGCAGGTATATAAGAACCCCTCAATCAGTATTTTGTGGAAGCAGGTTTATTGCAGGCCTCAATCAATATTTGGTGGAAGCAGGTATTTTGCACCCCTCAATCTGTATTTTATGGAAGCAGGTATATCAAACCCTTTAGTCAGTATTTAGCGGAAGTAGGTATGTCGCACCCCTCAGTATTTTATGTAAGCAGGTATATTGAACCCCTCAAAATACTGATTGAGGGGTGCGACATACCTACTTCCACAAAATACTGATTAAGGGTTTTGATATACCAGCTTCCGCAAAACACTGATTAAGGGATTTGATATATCTGCTTCCATAAAATACAGATTGAGGGGTGCGATATACCCGCTTCCACCAAATATTGATTAAGGGGTTCTATATATCTGCTTCCACAAAATACAGATTTAGGCCCGTGATATACCTGCTTCCAGAAATACTGCTTTTCTCTTGGGACTTTGGCACATGGTCATTTTGAAAATGACAGGCAGAGGAAGAGAGCTTTTTATACTCTGTATATGCACCCCAAAGACACCACCACCACCATAGCCCCTCTACTCGAGTAAGAGGAATTATTTTCACATCCATTGCCAGACCTTACCGGTGCTCAGCCATTCTTGGCATTGGATGAGGAAGAGGAGGTAGCAACGGCCACCACCCAGCGGTCTGACAACAGCACCCATATCAGCCCAAGGTGTATGGTTCCTGCTGTTGCTGCCTACGCTGAGATCTCTAATGTCAGTAGTGGTGAAGGTGACGATGTCGTGTCGTGGACTTCACGTTGGTGCCCACAAGAGAGGAAGGAGGGGAGTTCAGAGGGAGGAAAAGGAGGAGAAGCAGGCAGTACTCGCAGTGCCCTGGAGGAAAAAAGACTGCAAATGTATCTGAAGCGAGCCATCCACCATGCACGGTCACATCTTGTGCTTCCAGGACACCGGCACATGGCTCCGCATTGTGGGCTTTTTTTTTTAACATGCCAGCTGCTGACAATAGTGTTGCCATCTGCAGCCTGTGCTGTCAACGCAGATGTCACGGAAAGCCCAACACTCACCTAGGGACGACCACCTTAAGGAGGCACCTGGTCTCCCATCACCAAGTTCAGTGGGAGAAACGCCATCATAACCCACAAAGCCATACTACCGGCGC